>NC_056750.1:858444835-858623216 GCF_019279795.1 Protopterus annectens
GAGTTGGTGCAGAGGGTAGATTGAGTGGGAGAAGTTAGAGGGGAGAATTACAAAGGCATAGCCAGCATGTTTTTAGGTGCGCTTTAAGTACAGCTTTAAAGTGGGTGCATGATGGTACAGAGGTTATTGTGGGGGGAAGGGTGTTCATAATTTGGCTATAGTGCTGGAGAATAGTGCTTCTCCAGCAGCATTACTGGCTCTAGTAATCTGTAATTGAGGTTTGTTGTTGGACTGTAGTGGTCTAGTGTTGAGATAGGGTTGGAGTAGATTTTGTATCTATACATATTTTATATATATATATATATATATATATATATATATATATATATATATATACATATATATACACACACACACATACATACACACACACATACAGTATATATAGTGTGTGCGTATATATATATATATATATATATATATATATATATATATAAAATATACATATACACACACACACACATATATATATACATATACACACATAATACACACACACTGTATATATAGTCTGTATACACACACATTTTATATATATATATATATATATACATTATATATATATACATATATATATATATATATATATACATATATATATATATATATATATATATATATATATATATATATATATATATAGTTAGTGTGTGTGTGCCTATACATATAATCACACACACAAAAGTACAGTTGTGTACACTTACCATAAATGTAGATGTTAAAGTGTATTCACTGTTGCAGTCATTACATTTGGGTTGACTGCTTGCAGGCAGCCCTCAGTCAGCCTGATTAACAAAGTATTGGGTCCTGTGTCGGTTGTTGTCCCTTCTTCCATGACATCAGGTCGTCAGGGGTAGAAAAATTGCAGCTGATGCCATTACATCAGTTTTTCTTGCCCCAAATGTCAAGTGCCCCTCTAATGGGAAGCAATTTTAAGAACAATGATATACCTCCAACAAAAAAGCCAATACACCAAAAAGGCTTTTAAGTATAGTAAAGGAAAGTAGAAGTATAGCCAAAAGAAGTTAGGGGGCTGGAGGGAGGGTAACCAAGACTGCAACAGTGAATACACTCTAACATTTACATTTATTGTAAGTGTACACAACTGTACTATGTTCGTGTTTCATTGTTGCAGTCATTATATTTGGGTAGATTCCCAAAGCTATGGTTGGGAGGAGGAATTTAGATAGCAATAGGGCCAGCTACAAGGTCATACAAGACTTCAGTGGCCAAGGCAGCTCTGGATTCAGAAAAAATTAGCAAATGATAATGCTTGGTGAAAGTATGTACAAAACTCCAGGAAGCAGCTTCTAGGATGTCCCTGGTAGGGATGCCTCTGAGAAAGGCTGTAGAGGCAGATGCAGCCCTGGTGGAGTGAGGTCTGATCCCCTGGGGGATAGGTTTTCCATGATGCATATAGCAGAAATTAATGCAATGGCTTATTCATTTAGAAATGGTTTGCTTTGAAATAGCCAAATGCTATTTTCCCTTTTATTTTATTTTTGCTATTTCCCCTCTGCCCCTGCAGCAGATGCCACCAGCAGTTGTTCAGACTTCCTTTGAGGTTTAGTCCCGTCCAAGTAGAATCTAAAGTTGTCTGTGCACATCTAAGGAATGCAGTATCCGTTCCCCCTTATTCTGTGGATTGGGAAAGAAGGTTGGCAAATTAATTGACTGATTAAGAGCCACACTGGATACCACCTTGGGCACAAAGGATGGATTGGTTCCGAGGGACACCCTGTCCGAATGAAATATGAAGAAAGACTCCAGTGCCATAAGGGCCTCTAATTCACATACCCTTCTTGCTGAAGTGATTGCTAAAAGGAAAGCTGTTTTCCAAGCAAGAAAGAAATTTTAAGTCTGCAGTAGCAGCTGGATCGAAAAGAGGTAGAGCGAGTTTCTCCAAGACAAACTTAAGGTCCCAGGCTGGGGTTGGAGCTCTCCTGGGTGGTCTCAAATTTTGGCCCCTTTGAGTAACTGCTTGAGCAGTGGATGAGAGAAGAGAGGAGGTTGTGTGTTATAATGAGCTGAAATGGCCGAGGTGTGGATTTTAATGGAGGAAAAAGACAGGCCCTTGTGAAGCATCTCAATTAAGTATTGTACAATCTAAGGTAAATTGGGTGCTTCTGTGCTCATCCCTAGAGATTGGTTCCAGGCACAGAATCTTTTTCCATTTTTCAGCATAAGATTTTCCAGTACTAGACCTCCTTGCCTCTAAAATGATATCCATCACAGTTTTACTGAGGGATGGTAAAGGAGAGATTATGTAATTAGCCAGGCTGCAAGGTTCAGTGGGTGCAGAATCCGGTTCTCCTGCTGAGACATCGAAGAAATAAACTTTCAAGCCCGGAAAAACAAATTAGCAAACACCACCGCTAATTCAAAAACCACCGCTAATTCAAAAGCCAAGAACTTGACTCAAGCCAGTCCACAACATAAAAAAAACATGAAAAACAACAAATTTTATTAAGCCACTGTAAAAGCTTTTTGTTAGTACCTTGCACTAACTTCTTCAGATAAGGAAAACATTCACACCATTACAAGTGAGTTTAAATACCAGCATTGAAACACAACCACACCCCTTGCTCTCCCTTCAGCTCCTTAAAGGTACAGATCACAGCTAACTAAGGTGCATTTGCAATTCTCTATTAACATAATAAAAACTTTAAAAATTCATACACCGAGACTAATAGCAAGCTTTGAAACTGAAAGAAAAAAGCCCAATATTTTGATTATTAAACTATATATAGTAGATAAATATGTAAAATATATAAAATAACATAAAAATAACGATGTTCAACCTACAACATAAAATACTAATAATGGCAGCGCAACGCTTCCTAATCAAAAATTACCTATGCATACATTGTATCCTGCCTGCTTTCAAGTAAAATAACTAATATAATATAATAATTAATGCATACTGTCCTAAGCATCTAAATAACTAGAACAGCTACCCAAGAAAAATAATATCATCTCACTAAATAATAAAAATAAAAATATAGAAATATAAAATATATGTGACATATAACAAATTTAGGCTACTCAGTATAGGTTTAATACTGTCATTGAATAAAACCGGTCTAAACGTTAGCGTGTCTAGACTACTCAATAATAAAATGTGAATCAATAATATATATTGTAAAATAATGATCATGATGTATAATCATAACAATAACTGATAATTATTAACCCTCCACCACTGTCGACTAATAAAGAGTTATGAAACAATAAATTTGTCGACTCTCATTTTTCATTTTTTTACTCATTTTAAAAATTGTGAAAATAAACAGCTCGTCACCTCTTCAAACTTTTAAGTTTTAAAAAACAACTAATGGATAATGAGCTGTTAAGACCAGGGGGGCGATATGCTTCCAATCTTAATTGCCAAAGAAGCTCTTTACATTCTAATCTATATGTCTCAGGTCCATACGAATTGGTATTATACAGCTGATCTATAACCGTAAATGTAAACTCATGGGTTGTTCTGAATGTGCATAGCCAAAGCATTGTCCATTTTCATTCTTCTTATGGCATACAAATGCTCGTACATTCTTTCCTGGATTTTCCTCTCAGTCTTGCCAATATAAAAACTGGGACATGATGAACATTGAGCAAGGTATACCACTTGGGTACTGGAACAAGTGAAACGTCCCTTGATGAGGAATTTCCTGTTCTTAACTGTAAAGGCTGTACCTGCCTGGACAAATCTGCAATACTTGCACATATTACATTTATACATCCCTGATCTTGGGGTTACTGAATTTCACGTAGATTCCAGAATATTTTTGATGTCGGGGCCCCTTCTGTAGGTTATCAATGGGACTTTATCAAAAATTGGACTTCCAAGTAACTCAGGGGATAGTAATCACCAGTTCCTCTTAATTATAGAAACTAGGTCATTGGCATCTGTACTAAAAGTTAAAATAAAATTGGACCTGGGCATGTTTTCCTGAAAATCAGGGCATTCAGGTGATGGTGAATGACTCAATTCAGAAACAACATGACTCAAGATAGAAGAAAAATACCCATTAGCTCTCTTGGTCTTAACTTCAAAACACAACTCAACTCATCAATCAAGGTTTCTGGAGAACCTCGATCCAGAAATAAAATTGGCTATGAAATCACACTCTTCCAAAAATTCACTATCCCTTGACACCATACTAGCTGCTCTTACAAGTTGTCCTTTGACTATATCTTTTTTTGGTGAAGCGGATGGTCACTATCATAATGTACATAATAATTAGAAAAAGTTGACTTCCAATGAATTCTGGCTCCAAACTGACCTAGACTTCTGTCTTTATAAAGTTCCACATCCAAATAGGATATATTCTCCATGTCTATTGTACAAGTGAATTTCAAAAAGTCAGACAAATTATTTAAGCCAATCACTAGGTCTTGGGCTTCTTCCAGTGAGCCATTAAAGATAAAACTGTCGTCGGCTTTTTAGATACCACTGTAGTTTCCTCATATGCAGTCTTGCATATGGAGTTAGAAGAATGCAGAAGGCCAAGAACCCCAAAGCTTGCAGTATTTGTCTTTCAGATAGCAGGGTTTTTGTGGCCACTGGTTTGAAGTAGTTTGTCAAATGAATTTGTTTCTCTGGCATGAGGTAAGCCAACTGGGAAGTTGTATTCAAGCTTGCTCCCTGGAATATAATTTGACAGGGTACCAGGTGCGATTTATTTTCGTTTATGGTGTACCCCAGACAAGTTAGAACCCTTTGTACAAAGGGCCAGACGATTCAAAACTATGTCCTGGCTTTCTGCCTGAATTGCACAATCGTCCAGGTATGGGCATATTTGAATACTTCTTTGTCTGCAATATGCAATAACTGGAGCTAGGCACTTTGTGAATACCTTGGGCGCAGTAGATAAGCCAATGGGCAGTGCAGAGAACTGATAGCGCGCATGTGGCCTACTTTGAAGCGTAGGTATCTTCTGCAAGATTATCAGATTGGGATGTGCAGGTATGCTTCTTTTAAATCTAGTGTTGCCAACCAGGTATCTTTGCCTAGCATAGGAAGTAATTGGTGAAGAGTCAGCATCTTAAATTTTGGAATCTCCAAAAAGGTGTTTAGAGTAGACTGGTCCAGGATAGGATGCCATGAATTGTCTTTTCTGGGTACCAGAAAAAGTCTCGAGTAGAAACCCTGTCCCTTTTCCTCTTCTGGTACCAGTTGAAAAGCCCCCATGCTTAAGAGAGAAACTACTTGTTTTTGGGCCTCTGCCCACTGATATGGGGATAGGTCCGGCCACACACTGTGTCGGCAATGTGTGCAAGTGAAATCTGTATCCCTGGGACACTATATTTAAAACACATTTGTCCTGGGTAATTAGTTCCCAATTCTTTGCATGAAGAGCTATCTTTTCCCCCAAAGGGGCAGTCAGTTGGTAAGTGCTTGGAAATTTTAAAAGGTAGTCACTGAGACTGTTTACCATGGGGGGGGGGGGGGGGAGTCTTATTATTCCCAGATATGGAAGTGGAGGCCCCCCACTCTTTAGTTGTGTGTGTCCCCTGGGACTGAAACCTAGGGTTTTTGCCGTGTCTGGGATGGGCTTGAGAAGACCTGGAAGGGGCTAGATAGGACCAATTCTTCGATAGCCAGTGCCTACTAAATCTAGGAGGCTGAACTTGTAAAAAAAATCTTTAACAGTTTGCATAGCTTTATCTTCCATCTTTTTAAGAACTTCCTCAGCACTGTTGCCAAACAGGCGGTCCTGATTTAAAAGAACATCCAACAATTTAGCTTTAACATGATCAGGCAAAGATTGTTCCTTAAGCCAAGCATGCCTTCTGAGCACAGACCCAGTAACAGCAGCCCTGCAAGAGGCCTCTAATGAAACAAAACCACACTGCAAAGTATGTTTTCCTACTTGTTCAGCAGAACGCATTAAATCCTGAAATTCTTTGTTTTCCACACAGTCAGGAATCAACATCATTTTTTGTAAGCAGTCCAATAACGTTGCTGATACTTTTAACATATGAAACTGGCAGTTTAAAGCCCTAATAGCCAAGGTTGCAGAAGTGTAAACCTTCTTAGCTCATCTATCCAGTGCCGTGCAGTCTCTTATCAGAAGGGGTAGGATTTTTAGCAGTAGAAGCCTTAATGCCCTTGGGCCCCTGTGAAATAGTGTCTGGATCTGCAATAGAATTATTAAAAAGGAACTTGTGGGACTCAGGGACCCTGTAGTATCGGTCAGGTTTTCTGGGAGCAGGAGGCAGGGAATCAGGGGCCAAACTAGATTCCGAAAAAGCATCATCAACAATATCTAGTACAGGAGGAATAGCTAAAGGCCTATGCTGAGGTAGGAGAAGGAAATCCCCAAGTCTCTTTATTGAATCAGAAAAATCCTGGCTTTCCCAGTGGAAATGCTCCCTTAGAGTATGTAAGGTTTCCCAAAAAGAAACATCCTCAGGAGGGGAAGCGGAGGGAATGGAGTCCTCTGCATCAGAATCTTCCTAATAAGGGCAAATAAAGATCAGAAGAATCAGAAAAAACAGAATCCTGATCAGAAGATTAATAATCAACTTCAGTCCTAGGCCTCTTAGAAGGGGGGGGGGGGTTGGCTACCCCCGATTAGAGTTATTAGATCTTCAGCCATTCTTATTTGTTTTTTTAGGCATAGAGGCCTGAGCATGTGGCCTGGGCATCGTTTTTTTAGGCATGGATCGAGATTTAGGCCTAAGTAAAGAAGGAAGCGTTGCTTTAATATGAAAGTCCGTAGGCCTGAATACACCCTCAGAAGCTGGTGCCTGCACAGCAGCTCCGGACCCATCCAAGGTAGAGACATCCTCGGGTTCCATAGTTGAAGCATCTCGCGGCATACCGGACTCCAAATGGGTCTCAGTAGAGGCCTGCGAATCAGAAGTACTGGGTATCAAGGGCTGTGAAAGCGCCTCACTGAGCACCGGCGAATTGGCGACTGGCTTAGGAGAAGCGTCATTGGCAGTTTTATACCTTGGCGGCCTGTCTCGGTCTTTATCTTTGCATTTTTTCGGAATCCCGGTAGTTGGATGGCTAATCGATGACATTTCTGGATAATTAAACAGAGAACCGAATTATTTAGAGGCGAAAATGTATTGACGACAGATAGTGTGCTGATTAAATAAAAGCACAAAACCTACAGCAAGGTACATCGCGGTCACGGCCTAGGCAAGGAATACAGTACGAATGAAAATCTTAATGAGATATTTTCTTTCCACAAGTAATGCAATTATTAACTTTTACTGACATCGGTAAGGAGCAAGAAAGTTTCCCCAATGGGGTACTTATCTTTAAGACTTCGGTTCTGAAACTCGAAAATGAAAATTTCAGGAGTCGGACGACAAGCACTTAGGTTCATAAGTTGGTACTAGGCTATCGGCTCCAAGGCCTATGCAAGCGTAGCCATAACAATTCCCTGGATATTTCTGCCCACAATATTTATTTCTCTGGGCCCCTGTCTAGCAGGGAGACTATCATGATCCTCGGGGTGAATTTCCCATCTCCCATCCAATCATCAAGGTTCCTTTTGAAGAGGGCCAATGAGGCGCTCTGCTTGAGATGTATGGGGAGTCTCTGGGTCAGGAATCTATCCCTCCAGCATGTTTTGTTCATTGTGATAAGCTTTAGATCCCTGGAGCGTGTGGTTCTGAGGGATTGGGATTTCTTTAAGTGGAGCATGTCCAACAGCTCAGGGTTTGACATGGCCTTGTATGTTCAGCAGAGATCGCCTCGTTGTAGATGATATGCCACAGAGTATAGCTGGAGTTTTTTTTAGACTGTCAGCATATGGCATCTGCTTTAGGCCTGTGATTCTTTTAGCGAGGTATTTCTGTGGCCTTTCCAGCTGTTGCAGATGTTTTGTGAGGTACATACCAAACGGGTCATTATACTCTATAATGGGTCTAATGAGGGATGAGTACAGTGGGACAATGACCTTTTTCTGGATGAAAAGCCCTTAGTGATGAGGTGTGCCACATATAAGGATTTCCTGACTGTTGTGGCGTGGCGATATGGTTATCGAAAGTGAGACCACTGTACACCTGTGACCCTAAGTCTCTCATCACACTTTCGATGTTTAATGTCCTGCCACCTATGTGGTAATTCATGGGTACATGTTTTTTTTCCAAAGGGGATAACTATACATTTCTTGGAATTAAAGCTTGAGCCCATGGCTCTGGCACCAGGCATCTGTTTCTGTAAAGCCCTTTTGTAGAATATCCGCATCATTTGGGGATTCAATAATGGCTCCCAGTTTGCAGTCATCTGCAAACTTTGTTAGCCAGAGTCCCTTAGTGTTGGCCTGTACTTCAGAGAAGTAGATGTCAAACAAGAGTGGTCCCAGGACTGAACCCTGAGGTACTCCACTTGTCTGGAGCTGGATTTGGAGTCAGCTACTTTTACAGTCTGGGTTCTGTCAGTAAGCCAGTTGGCAACCCATCGAGTGACGTAGGGATTTATGCCCAGATAAGTAAGTTTATCTATGATTCCAGAGTGGGGGATGGTGTTGAAGGCCCTGGCAAGGTCCAGATAGGCTGTGTGGACCGCCTTACCCTCATCCACAGCTCTGGAGACTGACACAAAGTCAAATCAGATTCCGATTTGAGACTTGCATATCTCTGATTGGAAGAAATTGTTTATGATAGCCCCTTATTGGTTATTTTGGTATGCTAAATGGTTGTTTTATGATAAGCCCATTGGTTTAACTTGTTTCTGATTTTTGCTGATTGGCTGTCTCTTTTTACGTAAACCACCCTTAAAGCAATACTTTGTTTAAGCACCTTTAGATTTTACACACGCACATATACACACACCACACACTATTATATACCGTACACATTATGACAAGCAACAGGAACCATTTACAGAGGCTGGCAAAGTACAGCAGCAGAACATCATTTAAGACGTGGTGCAGAAGCAGAGTGCTGAAGAGAAACTGGGTCAGAATAACATCACCACGCAAGACGTGGTGTAGAAACAGAGTGCTGACGAGAAACTGGGTTATCCGGATAACATGCACGAGTTTGGAAAGGTTGCTATAAAGTACCGAAAGTGGGGAGGTAATGACAGAAGTAACCAGAGATTCTTTAGAGGCATTTCAAATACTTCAGAAATTTCATAAATTGTAAAAAACAGAGGAATGTGGAAACCAAGAAAAGGCCCAAACGAAAATATTTATGGAACACTAATTATGCCAAGATTAAAGGAAGATGAAAATCACCAAATAACACTTAAGATATGAGATTACACCATTTTTCTCTCAGTCTGCAGGGAAATCTTCAGAAACATATTCATATTCCTGTGGAAATCTAGAGGGAAGACAGTAAAGATCTGGGAAATTTTGTTTAATGTTTTTTAAAAAAGACGGGAAGCACCATTACTTTGGAAGAAAGTTGTGATGGCCATATTACTAAAATTTGGTGAAGACCCATCAAACCCAGCTTCATGTAGACCCATTTCAAGTGTGAGAAACAGGATTCTGAAGAGTTTATTTCTATACCAACCAAAATAAAGGCAAAAGTATTGCCAAAACAGATATAATCAGCATGGCTTTGTGGAAGGAAATCAAAATCTGAAATCAAAAGAAGTGAAGATCCACAGAGGAGCAGATTGTAAGAAAACATTGTTGGTGGTGGTGGGTCAAGAGAAAGCTTATCTGAGTACACTGGGATTTTATGAGTAAGGCAATGGAAGAATCTGCATTCCCCACACAAAATAAAAGTCAATTAACAGGATACAAGACAGAAAGCAAGAATTCAAGTGGGAGGAGGCAGAGACGTTTGGACAAGAGATTAGAGAATGCCTACCAAATCAGGGATTGATATCAGATTACAAGTAAAGAAAAAGGACTAGGGGAGTGCCAAGTGAACGGCTTGCTCTGGTAGGAGGTTTTAGCTGAATATGTAACAGAAGGATCTGTTAAAAAGGGGAGAGTTGTAAGGCACAGCATACTGCAAAATTGTAAGAATCAGAGATTAGAAAAGTTAGGAAGACAGCAGAAAAGCTATTTACAAGAGAACAATGCAACAAAGTCTGGAATGTTTAAGGTTCTTCGATTGGAAGGGTTTATACCGCAAACAATAAAAAGGTGCGTAAAATCTTATAACCATAGATGTCCTTCTCTATCATGTTGCAGTATTCCACATGCGAGTTTAGTCCTCTTGCTTTGTGTTATGTCCAGCCAGTATGCAAAAGTTTTCAGTCCTTACATGGTGTGTGGGAGGTTTGTCGTGGCTCAAGAAACGTGGGTCATAAAAGCAACGTCTCCACCCACCAGCCCTCAGAACTGAAAGCCTCACTCGGGAGCCAGTCGTAGGAAGGGCAATGCCAGCCCCGAGCCATCCAGACAGGGAAATGCAACGTAACAGGAGCATTGCAATGTTCTACATGTGGGCAAGTGCCAAGGCTCACTGTGAATGGAGAGGTGGTCTAGACGTAGTCTCCGTGAAGGACGGGCCTGGCAAACCCCACCCTGCCTCTAGAAATATGGTCTAGTTTGTAATGCTCTCTAAAAGGTATGTACTGATGACCAAGTACCTGCTTCAAGAAATGTTGAGGTATCCATGCCTTTGAAGAAGGCTCCTGAAGAGGCCATAAGTCCTGGAGGAGTGTGCTTTGACAGTGCCTTGCAGGGATTTTCCATGGTATTGGTAGCACAAGGTGATGGCTTTGGAAAACCAGACTGAGACAACTCTGTTCGGATACTGCCCTTCCAAACGCTCTGGGATGGAAGGAGACAAAAAGTTGGTCTGCTTGTCTGGTAGACTTGGTATTATGCAAATAAAACCAGAGTTGTCTGAACATCCAGGGAGTGAAGTACTCTCTTCACTGTCCCCCTGCGGGTTGGAGAAGAAAGCAGGTAGAGGGATGGCCTGATTCAAGGACAGGTCATTCACCACCTTGGGCATGAAAGAAGAGTTTGTCCCAAGTGTAACCCTGTCACTGTGGAAAACTAGGAAAGGTGGGATGGTCATAAGAGCTTGTAGCTCGGATACCCTTTTGGCCGAGGTGAAGGCCACAAGTTGTACACAGTTTTCCATGTACAATGTTTTAGGGAGGTTTTGTGTGCTGGCTCGAATGGATTAAGCATAAGCTTTTCCGAAGCATAGTTAAGGTCCCAAGGGGGAGGAGATGGTTTTCTGGGAGGCCCAAAGTGAATAACCCCTTTGAGAAAATGCTTAGCAGGGAGTCCGGATGCTAAATGGGGGTCCAGAGGAAGGCATGCTGACATTGCATACAAGTGAACTTTAAATGGAAGAATAAGTCAAGCCGGACTCCAACAGCTCACACAGGTAAGACAGGACTAAACGAGTCTCGCTTGCAAGTGGATCCAACTGTCCACTGCGACACCATATAGTGAACCTTTTCCACTTTGAAAGGTAGGATTTTCTTGTATTTGGTTTCCTGGCCTCCTGCAGGACATTCAGCACGTCCTCACTGTAAAAGGTGTCTGAAGGGGATCAGAATCCTATCACCCACAGGGTGAGGTGAAGTAGCTGCCACTGTGGGTGTATCTGGGATCCCTTGTGCTGTGTGAGAAGGTCCACTCTGAGGGGTAACTTGTGGTGATTGCCCTTGGACAGTTGTAGAAGTAGTGGGAACCATTGCTGTCTTGGTCAGTAAGGAGTCACCAACAAGATTTTTGGTCTGTCCTGAGTTTTCAGCAGGACCTTCGGAATTAGTGGGAAGGGTGGGAATACATATAGATTTTTCCCCTTCCACAAGCTCAGTGCCTGCAAGTCTGGTATCCTGGTGCAGAAGCCAGGAAGTTGCCTGTTGATGCAGGAGGCAAACGGGTCTATTTGATGAATACCCCATAGGTGGACCAAGTCCAGGAAGGCATCCCTGTGAAGCTTCCATTTTTGACCATTTATGATTGTTCTGCTGAGATAATCAGCCTGGGAGTTGAGGTGAGAGAGAATGAGACTGCCTGCAGAGTCACTCCCTGTGAGGTGGCCAGTTCCCATACTAGAAGAGCTAGCCTGCAAAGAGGGTACGACTCGGTCCCTCCCTGTTCGCTGAGATGCCACAGAACCGTGGCGTTGTCCATGAAGATCTTCAAAGGACCTTGTTGGAGATAAGGTAGGAAGGCTTGAAGTGCCAGAAGAATTGCCCTCATCTCTCGAACATTGATGTATTCTAGTTTGTGTGGCTCTGGCCACAGGCTCTGCACTTTTTGATGGCCCAGAGTTACTACCCAACCCAAATTTGAGGTATCTGTATGCATGACCTGTGTGGGTAGGAGGTGGCTGGAGAGGAAGGCCTGGATTGCGGGTCACCTGTGCCAGCCACCACTGGATTTCTAGTTTGAGGCAGGGGAGGAGGGGGATCTTGTACTCCAGAGGATGGGAGTGTTGGCTCCAGACTGACCATATGAGAAAGCTTATAATGGTATCTTTGGAGTCTTGCTAATGGTGACATGGGGATGGTGGCTGCCATGTAGCCCAACAGTCTGAGCAAAGTACAGTTGTGTACACTTATCATAAATGTAGATGTAGATGTCAGAATGTATTCACTGTTGCAGTCATCACATTTGGGTAGATTCCCAAAGCTGAGGAAATGGGTGGGGGCAGTCAAGGAAGCTAGGGGCTGGCTAGGATGCCCTGCAAAACTGCAGAGGTAAACCACCCTGTCCTGGATTTGGAGAAGGGAGGCAGGTGGTAATGCTTGGTGAAAGTGCGAACAGATGTCCAGGTGGCAGCCTCCAGATGTCCCTGGTGGGGACTCCTCCGAGGAAAGCTGCAGAGGTGGAAGCTGCTCTGGTGGAGTGTGTCCTGACCCCCCTTGGGGGGAGGCTTTCCATGCTCCTTGTAGCAGAAATGGATGCAGTGTTCAGTCCATTTGGAAATTGTTTGCTTGGAGATGGCTTTGCCTTCTGCCTCTGTAGCAAAGCTAACCAGCAATTGATCAGACTTTGAGAAGGATTTAGTCCTGTCCTGATAGAATCTGAGCTGTCTGTGCACATCTAGAGAGTGAAGAATCTTTTCCCCCTTGTTCTGAGAATTAGCAAAGAAGGTGGGCAAATTAATTGATTGGTTGAGAGCCACACTGGACACCACCTTGGGCATGAAGGACGAGTTAGTTCTGAGGGATACCCGGAATGCATGGAAGACTAAGGGTTCCACAGCCATGAGTGCCTGCAGCTCAAAGACTCGTCTGGCTGAAGTGATGGCCAGAAGGAAGGCTGTTTTCTAGGAGAGAAATTTTAGCTCTGCAGAAGAAGCTTTTCCAGGACAAAGTTAAGGTCCCAAGCCGGTGTTGGTGCCCTTCTGGGGGGCCTCAAGTTGCTAGCCCCTCTGAGGAGCTGTTTGATCAAAGGGTGTGAGAAAAGGGGCTGCTCTGTGGGAAAATGAGCAGAAATGGCAGAGGCATGAATTTTTATCGAGAAGAACAAGAGACCACTGTGTAGTAGATCAGCTTAGTAATCCAGGATGACAGGGATGGAGGGCTGTGACGTATTGGCCCCCTTAGCTTGGATCCAGGTGCGGAACCTTTTTCATTTATGAGGCCAGACGCCCTTGCACCATAAAATCCAGAACTTGTTTACTTAGAATGGCAGATTGGTTTGGGGTAAGAAATAAGCCAAGCTGCCAAATTGAGTGCCTGCAATTGGGGATGCATGAATTCCCCTTCGCTCTGGGTTAGGAGGTTTGGAATCTGAGGAAGATGCCATGGGGGCGGCGGGCACAGGCTGCGCAGCAAGGGGTACCTGTGATGTCTGGACCAATCTGGAGCTTTAAGAATGGTCCTTGGGGAAGGGATGAAAGTCACGGACTGAGAGGCTGACCCAGGGAAGGACAGGGCATCCACTTTCCAAACAATGTAGTGATGCTCCCTGGTGCAGCATTTGCTGAGCTGATGGTTGGTGTGGGAGGCAAAGAGGTCGACCTTCGTGGTTCCCCATTTCCGAGTTATTAGGGAAGTACTTCTGTTCAGCTGCCACCTGTGTGGGTCCAGAAGATTTCTGTTCAATTGGTCTGGTCTGCCAGGGGAGCTGAGAGAGCCTGGTAGGTATTGTGCTAACAGGTGTCGTTGCATGGAACAGGCTGTGAGCCAAAGGGTCATGGCCAGCCTGCACAGAGGGCAGGAGCGAGTCCCTCCCAGCTTGTTGATGTACCGCAAAACAGTGGTGTTATCTGCTTTGATCAGGAGAACCCCTGGAGAGAGAAGGGATTTGAAAGCTATCAAGGCATGCTGCACAGCAAACATCTTTTTTTGACTGTTCAGGGGGATTTGCTGTGGGCTCCATTGGCCCTGTATGCACCTGCCATCCAGGTGTGCACCCAAGCATAGTCTGATGCATCTGTGGTGAGGGTCTGGGCGGTGGGGTATGGGGCAGTCCCTTGGGAAATTCCTTTCTGAGGCAAGGAATTATAGGTAGAAGAGTTTCTAGGTCTTGAGAGTATTGACACCAAAGGCTCTTTAGGTACCACTGAAGTTTCCTCATATGCAGTCTGGCATATGGAATGAGGAGTATGCAAGATGCCATGAACCCCAGATCTTGCAGGATATTCCTTGCAGAAAGCTGAGTCCTGGTGGCCAGTTGAGAGAACTAAGCTGACAGGAAAATTTGTTTCGCTGGCGTAAAGTATGCCATCTGGGATGCTGTGTCCAGACTTGTTCCCAGGAATATTATCATTTGGGTGGGCACCCATTTTTGATTTCTTTTCGTTGATTGTGTACCCTAGGGAGTTTAGCAGGTTCTTTAACAAAGGTCAAGTGCTTGAACAGCTTTTCCTGGCCGTCTGCTTGAATAAGGTAATCTAAGCAAGGGTAAATTTGAATATTTGTTTGTCTGCAAAAGGCAATCGCCGGAGCCAGGCATTTTGCGAAAACTCTGGGAGCAGTAGATAAGCCAAAGGGAAGCGCACAGAATTTAAATTGTTGAGCAGGAGATATTTTCTGCATGATTCCCCGATAGGAATCTGGAGGAAGGCCTCTTTTAGATCCAGGGTGGCTAGCCAGGTGTCATCGAAGAGCATGGGCAACAGCTGCTGGAGGATGAGCATTTTGAATTCTGAGATCACCAGGAAGGTGTTTAGGATCGAGGATGGGGTGCCAGGTGCACTCTTTTCTGGGCACCAGAAAAAGTCTGGAGTAGAAGCCTTGGCCTACTTGTTCCGCAGGAACATGCTCTACTGCACTTAGAGAGCAGGGAAAGAATTTGCTTTTGAGCTTCTGCCCACTGATTTGGTGGTAGATCTGGGAACCCTTGTGGGGTTGGAAAGGTGTGGAAGGAAAATTTTAATCCCTCAGACACAATGTTCAGAACCCATTGGTCATTGGTAATGGTGGCCCAGGTGCTTGAGTGAAAGGAGAGTTTTCCTCCTAAGGGTAAGTGAAGGTGGGCAGAGGAGAGGTCAGGAGGAGCCAAGTCATTGTGATTTCTTACCATAAGGGGGTGGCTTAGAACTCCCTGGTTTTGAAGTGGAGGTAGTCCTCTGCTTAGATCTCTGCATTTCCTGAGGCTGCTGTCTGGGGGGGGGGTCTGCTTCCATGGGGCCTAGGCTGGGCCTGTTAACTGGGAGCAGGAAAAGACCAGTGCTTGGAGGGACAATGCCTGCTGAACCTAAGGGGCTGGACCTGTAAGAAATCTGTTTGCATAGATTTTGCTTTTTATTCCATCTTAAGACCTCTTCTGCCTTGGTGCCAAGTAAATTTGTGCAAGTGGGCATCCAACAATTTAGATTTGACATGGTCTGGCAGGGGTTGTTCCTTAAGCCATGCATGCCTTCTAATGACAGATCCAGTGACTGCTGCCCTACAAGAAAGCTTCTAGGGCATCAAAACCACAGTGCCAAGTGTGTTTAGTTACTTGACTTGCAGAATGCATCAAGTCTTGTAAATCTTTACATTCTGCCCAAGCAGGAAAGGAAGACTTTTTGTTTAAGGAGTTCCAAGGTACGTTGCTGATATTTAAGCATATGGAACTGACCATTTAATTTATACTGCCCTGATAGCAAGAGTAGCTGAGATGTATATTTTTTTACCCCATCTGTCCAATGCTCAGGAATCCCTGTCTGAGGGGGTGGGATTCTTAGCAGAGGTTGCTTTAATCACTTTAGGCCCTTGAGAAATAACCTCAGGGTCAGCTGGTGGATTTTTAACAAGATATTTGAGTGAGTCAGGGACTCTATAGTACCCGTCTGGTTTTCAGGGTGCAGGAGGGAGAGCATCAGGAGTCAAGCTGGATTCAAGGAAAAAATCATCCACCACATCCAGGACTTAGAGTATGGCCAAGGGTTTGTGTTGCAGAAGATCTAGGAATTCCCAGAGTCTCATTTTAGACTGAGGGTAGTCCTGACTCTCCCATTGGAAATGCTCCCTTAAAATATGCAGGGTTTTCCCAAAGGAAAAATCCTCTGGGGGAAGAGGCTGAAGAAATGGATTCCTCTGCATCAGAATCCTCATAAATGGAGAGGGGTTTCATGTCTTCATAGTCAGATGCATCAGATTCATCGGACTCTTGTTCAGACAAAACTACTGGAGACAGATATTTTCTTTGGCTTACCCTGATCAGCATAAGGTCTTACACCATTTTAAGCATTTGAGACTGAGGCAAGGTAGCAGGCGACTGAGAGTGGGTAATCGGTTTCTTAGGTGTGGTTCGAACCTTGGGCCTTTCAAAAGAACGATAGTTGCGAAAGACGACGTTGGTTTGTGTCGAGATTCGGTGGTGCAAACGATTTCCTTGGAAGCCGGTGCCTGCTCAGCGGCTTTGGACCCATCCAAGATAGAGACTACTGCAGGATCCTTAGATGAAGAAGAGTATTGCGGCATACTGGACTCCGAAAGGGTCTCGGTAGCGACCTGCGAATCAACTGAAGCAGGCATCAGGGGCTGCGGAAGCACCTCACCGAGTACCGGACAACTGACGCAGGGACATTTAAGCATTAAATAAAAACTCTGGATGAAAGCCTGCCAGTCAGGCATGCTTTCAGAAGGATAAGAGAGGTGCTCTTTTCTTTCTTTTTAAGAGGCCTAGCTGGCATCCGAGGGTGAGGGGCCTCGAATCTGGAAACTGTAAAGGACCAGAGGGATCAGACTGATCTACTGAAATCGCTGCCCCCCGCAGCGGTGACAGACGTCTGTAAAGCCTCTATGGATGTGCCCTCCACCCCAGGATTGTGCAGCTTCCATAGAGGTACCCGCTATATCCGATGCAGCGGAACCGGATTCCTCTACCAGGCTCATGTCGGCCAAAGGGTGAGGGTCGGGGGGGGCACAGTGGTGGTAGTAGGCCGTATGGGATTGGCTTTCTTTTTCAGCGGTTCCAAAGATATGTTGCATGAGGCCTCCATTCCTAACGTAATCTGTTTTAACCTCTGATTTTCTAGGTATACGTTTAGAGCATGCAAAAGGCTATGTAAGGTTTTGGGCACAAATACCTGACAAATAGAGCTGACCTTGTAGTCGTACTATTGTCCCAAGCAGAAGAGACACTGTTCGTGGGCGTCCTTATGAGGAATCTGCTGGCTGCACTTACACTTGCCCTTTCTGAATGACATTAACAGACATTAACAAACAATGACTGAAAAAAGGTTCCTCAATGTGGCACTTATCTGGTATCTCGAAATCAGAGGACAGCAAGAGCCGGAACACCTGGAGTACGACTGGCAGCTGAGAAGTTCTGAGCGCTGGTACGTGCGGACATCACTCTTATGGCCCACGTTCCTTGACCCACGTCAGACGTCCCACACACCATATAGCGACTGAAAACTTTTGCATACTGGCCGGACATACGTGAAGCAAGACGAGTAAACCCACATGTGGAATACGGCAACACTGGAATAGAAGGACATCACAAGTGCTTTTAACACGTGTCATAGGAGATTCCTGGCACTACTGCTGAGAACCTCTGGACAGAAGAGTGACACGAGTGGAAATGTTTGGATTAGAAATGCAACCTGCAGCCCCAACTTCTTTCCATTTTATTTTATTTATTTATTTTATTTTACATTTGTTGACCGGGATAGTCCGACTGGATGCATGTCCATTTTCAGCAGAGGCCCGGGGAGAAAAGCTCCAAAGGTAAGCAGATACAGCATTACAAAATACCAGCATTACATATTACAAACAGACTATTTACAGAGATTACGTAAGTAAGCAAGTTAAACAAGTTCCACAGGTTACAGTTAATCCTGAGCGCAAGTCAGGATTAAATTAAAATTACACAGTAAATTGGTTAACAGATTTTTACACAATCTAGAGAGAGTTAGCCAGGCTTGATACATTGACATAGCCAGTTAAGTGACAAATGTTGTTGGAGTCTAGTTTTAAATTGACCCAAGGTGGAAAGTAAGGTAATATCAGCTGGAAGAGAGTTCCAGGATCTATTTACAGAGTTTGCAAAGAGAGAATCACCGGCTTTGTTATTAATTTTGCTAGTCTGAATTAGTAGTTTGTCAGAGGATCGAAGCGGTCTAGGATTGTTATAGGGGGTGATTAAGTGCAGGAGTATTGTCCAGATTACAGAGGATCTTATAGGCCATAATCAGTTGGTTATACTGGTTTAGGCTGGGTAGTTCAAGCCACCCAAGCTGATTTAGGTTGATGCAATGATGTGCCCTAAAAGGCAGCCCAGTGGCAAACCTGGCAATGTGGTTATTGCAAATTGAGAGTTTAAAGACAGTCTTGTTTAAATTCGAGAGTAGAGGGGATGCATACAGAAGGGCTGAAAGAAGGTGAGAGCGAGCTATGGCAATTTTAGCTGGAGAGGTTAGGAATGCTTTTATTCTGTAAAGTGACACTAGTTTTTTATTGATGGTTTTAATAGTTTGGTTAACATGCAGGTAAAATTTTAGATTATTGTCTATGATGACACCTAATAGTTTTGTAGATGGGTCAGACGAGATTATAGTGCCATCATTTGATTTTATGGTAAAGGTGAAAGCGGTAAACCTACGTGTTGGTGAAAATAACAGCATTTTAGTTTTTTGGGATTTAGGATCAGACTATGTTCAGAAAGCCAGTTTTCTATTGCATTAAAAGATGGTCTGGGTAGCTCACCATAACTCTACTGGAGATGTGGCTGGGGAAATCAGAGTAGAGTCATCAGCATATTGGATACAGCTGACTTTTGGGATGACAGTATAAAAGGTTGTTAATGAAGATGGAGAACAGCAAGGGCCCTAGTATAGAGCCTTGTGGTACTCCAAGGGTGTTTGGTAGAAGGTTAGAGAGTTTGTTCTGCCAGTGGACAGCCTGCTGTCGACCATTCAGGTAGGATTGAAACCATTGAAGGGCTCCAGTATCTAGGCAGAATGTTTGCAGGGTGTGGATTAAAAAGTTGGTGATCAACCATATCGAATGCCTTGGAAAGATCCAAAAAGACGGCTGAGGATATAGAATTATTGTGGCGATTATGGTTTATCGTGTTGGTAAAGGCTAGGAGGGCTGAAGTAGTGCTGTGATGAGGACGGAAGCCATGCTGAGTGTCTGCCATAAGGTAATTCTGGATTAGGTTGTGTACGAGTGGTCTATGAATACATTTTTCCATAATCTTTGCAAGTGGAGAGAGTATAGCTATTGGCCTATAACTGGAGAATTCAGTAGAGCTGCCTCCTTTGTGAAGTGGGATTACATAGGATATTTTCCAGATGGTGGGAATTTTAGCTTCTACTATGGTTCGATTTATTAGTATTGAGATGGGGTAAGCAATAGCATCAGCTGATTTTTGTAGGTACTGGGCAGGGAGTTGATCAGCATAAAGTGTAGTGGGTTTTAATTTTTTGATCAAGGTACAGATAAGTGAAGTGGCGACTAGTTGGAAGCTGAATGCGAGTAGGTTTCTAGGGGTGCTACTTTCAGGACCACGGGAGCTAGTTGGCTAGCTAGGGCTTGAATTTTCCCATAATGAAATGCATGCAACCTGCAGCCCCAACTTATTTCCATTTTCACATAATGAAATGCATGCAACCTGCAGCCCCAACTTATTTCCATTTTCACATAATGAAATGCATGCAACCTGCAGCCCCAACTTATTTCCATTTTCACATAATGAAATGCATGCAACCTGCAGCCCCATCTTATTTCCATTTTCACATAATGAAATGCATGCAACCTGCAGCCCCAACTTCTTTCCATTTTCTCATAATGAAATGCATGCAACCTGCAGCCCCATCTTATTTCCATTTTCTCATACTGAAATGCATGCAACCTGCAGCCCCAACTTATTTCCATTTTCACATAATGAAATGCATGCAACCTGCAGCCCCATCTTATTTCCATTTTCACATAATGAAATGCATGCAACCTGCAGCCCCCAACTTCTTTCCATTTTCTCATAATGAAATGCATGCAACCTGCAGCCCCAACTTATTTCCATTTTCTCATTGCTCTTACCTGTCCTGGAGCAGCAGCCAATGTAACTGCTGGTTTAATAGCAGAAGTGGTTACATTTCCCTGAGTTTGCTGGCTCTGGACTGGTTGAAGAACAACTTGTTTTGTTTGTCCACTTGGTTGGATAATCCTTTGGACACCACCTTGTCCTGCTACTTTTGTTGCCAATACAGTATTACCAGAAACTATAGACATACCAGGTCTCAGTGGCACGCCAGTTAATACTTTGGTGAATGCCATTTGTCCACTCGTGGTTGCCACCTGAGTCACACCAGTAGCAGGTATCGGTCCTTGTGCTGGAATGGTCAGTATGGACTGTTGTCCAGCCTGACTCTGCAATAATGTCCCACCTGAAACAGAGGTTGTGGCTGGAGTACGCAGGATAATAATTTTAGGTTGCTTTTGCACAGGCATGCTAGCAGCAGAGTTCTGTGTTGGAATGCTGTTTATATTGGCAGAAACCCCCATGAAAGGGTTGCTCTGACTCAGAACTTGTTGTTCTGCAGTGACTTCAACTGTTCCCTGTGGCTGCGAGGTGAGCTGAACAGATGACAAACTCTGCTGAGCAGCTGCCGAGTCACCATTAAAATCCTGAATCGAGAGGGATTCCACTGGCTGTGTTTCAACAGTGACAGACTGCTGGGATACACTTGTGATATCTTGGGGCACAGACACAGTCTCATTTCCAGCTGAACTGTCCAATACATCTGTACTCTGTGCTGTTTGTTCCAGTGAGTCTAATCCATCAGTAAGCCCTAGTACATCTTCAATGGGGTTTGCCCGACTTTGGTCAAAACTATCATCAGTTAAGGAATCCAAACCAAATAAATTTGGATCATCAAAGAGGTCCATGATAGGGTCCGCCATTACGAGACTATGCGTCTACACGCTTTGAGGTATCTGTTGATCAAACTTCAGCCAATGCAGTCAGGTTGGTCTGGAATAACTCCTGCAAAGAAAACAGAATACACTGTCAGCGTGTCTTAAAGAATGCTGAAAGCCAATACAGAAAAAAAAAAAAAAAAAAACATTAAACACTACAAGCTTAACAGTTCACATTCTGAATCCTTACATATCTCTTTCACTGCAGACAAAACTGGCTCAGTAACACCACCAAACTGGAAATCCTGCTAGTGTCAGAGCATCACAGCAGCAAATACACCATCACTGACTAAGATAGCAGAGTGTTAGCTGCACACTACCCTGAAATTTACTCCCAAGACTACCTGAATAGTTTTTTTGTCTGCCAGAATACAAGGTATTCTTTTCAGTGTTTACAACTACAAATCTGTACAAGTCACAGCCAGTCAGGTTATGTACCCTAAAAGATGCCCATCTTTCTAATGTAGAGAAATTAAATGCATTTATTGATCCCCTTCAGATATCACTGGTTTGATACAGCAGATGACAATTTGTAACATATGACAATGCATCTCATAACTTCAAGGTGCACACATCAAGAATTTTGAATATGCAGATGGGGAACTAAACTTTTAAATGGAGGGTTTGCACAAAACACAACCAGATTAGACCTATACCATAAACCTCGATCATAGTGCCTTCAGTAACAGCCAAGAAATTGTGGATGTGGAAAGTCCAGCTGCACGAGTAAACTTATCTTACCAGCAAATGTGAAATGATCACTGCTGCAGCACTCTTAGCTATATGGGCAAAGTGATTTACAATGACTGGAAGGGGGAAGGACGAGGGTCCGAGACTGCCTGGAGAACAGTTGTGGAAAAACGCTTCCTACATCTGGAGAAGGAATCCAGTTTATTGGGCTTTGTAAAGGTATGCGAGTTGCTGATTCTAGAGTACTTCAATAAACCCCTTCCTTCCAAAAAGCCAATGAAGCTAAGGCCTAGCAGAATAAGCACCAGCACTGCCTGGAATTGTCTGGTTGTAGCAGGTATACAAAAAAAGGGTAACAGCATGGGAGAATCATTTGGAAATGTTTTTTGACACAGGTTGTCGTTTCATATGCAAGTAAAAGGCTAGCTGTCTGTGAGCAGTTTTACACCTAGCCAAGCTGCCTTAGATAAATCAGCATACCTTACGTCTGTGAGGTAAGCAACCTAGCCATTCTGCCAAACACCCAACCCCAAATTTGTTTTACCCTCAACAACGCAAGTACATGTCAAAGATCCTAAAAGATTTTGTTCCATCAAGACAGTATCAGAGTGGTCTGTAGGAGGCATTCTCTCTCACTTCAAAAGCATTTTCACAGGAGACTATATTAAGGGGGGGGGGGAGGCTCCACGGGCAGACACGTTAAAAGGTAGACATATATACCTTGACAGAAGAGTACAATAGGTCAGAGGACAGTACATCACAAATTATGTACAGCCAAACACTAGTCTTAAAATGATCCTGGTTCTAGGCTTGGCACTAACTAGACATTTTTTTTTCCATTTGCTACTACAGTTTTTTTTCTAGTAGCATTTTTTTTTGCCTACTTTAATACTAGTTACATATCCTCAGTAAACAGGTGCCCAAAGATCAAGATTCTGTCATCCAGACATTTAACTACAGTTGTTTGGACACGCCCTTGTCTTGTGTGAGTAGGTCAGTGGTAATTGCTCACTAGAAGGGAGAATCACTGTTGCCTGGGCCATAAAAGAGTAACCACAATGATATTTGGAGAACTCCTTTTGAATCTTCAGACTGACCCTGCATACTAGTGGAAATGGTGGAAAAAGCATGCAGGAACATTCCTGTCCAAAGAAAGGAAAAAAAAGCATCCATTTTCCACGCCTTCTTGCACTGAGTCCTGGAGCAGAAGCCAAATGCTTGCGACAGAAAGTAAACTGATCCGAGATGTTCTTGGATCAATTCCTGGAAGACACTCTAATTCGGTTTCCATCTGCGGAGGTCTGCCCTACGAAAGTGCTTTGCAAGACCACCTTCCTTCTCTCTCAGCAGTTCAAGAATCTTCCCAAATAAGAAGTCTTCAAAGGATTATCTGGGGACCCCCCCCTTTCTTCGAAATCCATTTGTTCCGCCAAAGAATTCTTGGGGGGTGTCAATGCATCTCCTCCTACATATATGCTTCTGTGGGAGTTAAGGTTCTGGACAAGACTTGGAAACCCAAGGGAAGTCCTGAATGAAGCCTGTTTGAAGGTTAGTGTGAACTAGCTGTCCAAATGGGACAGACTGTGCAGGATCAGGATCCAGTACAGTCAGTCAGTTGCAAAGCTGGTGAAGCCAAGAGGGATAAAGATGTCCACTCTCCAGCCTCGGAGAGAACATTCTCCACTGCATCAAATGCATAAGTCGAGGAGAACCCAAGATTACTCCAGTAGAAGCCAAAACTGCCATACCAGCATGACTAAGGGCACCTCCATGGCTCTGCTCAGAGATGGAAGCCAGCACCAAGCTATCTATCCACCAGACTCTATACCAAAGCTTCAGCTCAGAGATCCTTTCAGCTCCAAAGAAAGGAAGGCAGATGGGTTACAGACAATGCAGGAAATGAGGAAGATCACAAATTCAGACTGAAAGAATATATGGAAGAGCTCGGCTCCAGCATCTCCAAACCCAGAGGATGGACTGGAGTAGGAGTAGCTATGGGTACTGGAGGGGATACAAAGCTCAAGGGTCCAATGGGAAATGGAAAAACTCTAAAATGAATTTGGTCCTAAGGAACTTCAGCTTCTGTCAAGCTTCTGGTAGACCAGACTACGATGTGGAAGGTGGTCTAGGATCTCTGTAAGAATGTCTCCTGCATTAAAGGTGACCAGAGGTTGGGAAACACTGGATCTGGGGAAAATCTTGGCTCCAGAAGGAGGAGGGGGGGGGGCAAATAGGAATCCTATCCAAAGGCTTGGAAGGTTTTACTGTCAGAACCAAGGACAAAACAGATTACAGAGAATGATCAGAGGGATCACGTCCTCACCTCTTCTTACCTTTGTCTCGGAGCCCATCACGCCTGTCCTCCATATGTTTTATGAGGTCTTCCTTCTCGAAAGGGAAGCTCCACATGCAGATTTGGATGAGTTAGAATTAATAAGACCCTTAAGCACTAGCTTGTTCTGTTGCTAAAATCACAGCCAATGACCAAATGCTGGGCAAACAGCGCAAACTTCTAAACAAGCTTCCCCCAAACTAGTATTCACATTTTGAATGGGAAAATGAACTTGGCATCTTCTGGCTACAAGCCACAAATTTCTTAAATCCCACAGGCTTTTCCAAGAAAAAAAGGAAAAGCACAGAACACTACCAGCATTTGTAAGCAATACTACAAGAGAAAAGACTGGTGTAAAGCTAGACAGAACAAAATGGTAATAAAAATTACTAAATAAAATCTAAAGTAGAAGATCAAAAGGAGTGAAAGGCCTAGAAAAGTGGAATGTCTCTTTTTATTTTAATGGATAGAAAAGGAAAAGTAGCATTATAACAACACAGAGTAAAACACCAAGGAAACAAACTCAGTATTCTAAATATCTTGCCTATTTTAAAACGTCAAAAAGCACTTCGCCTGAACACTAATCACACATCCAAACTCTAAAAGTAGCAAACAAGATCAGAGGTAATGTTGGGGACAGAAGGGGATTATGGGCAAGGGGAGGAGCCTGAGCTATGGAAGCAAAGTCTGAAAAAAGCAGCAAAGGTCAGGCCAGAGATCAATCAGTTGAGGAAAGGTCAGAAAAGACATAAGATCCAGGTGTTTAGTAGCAGCCAAATCACGGTTTGATCTGGGAGTAGAATATATATAAAAAGTTATTTTACATTAAGAAAATTTGTGATCTACACTCATGGGAGGAGAGGGTAGCCTCCAACTTACTGAGCTGGGAATTGCTGGTTAAGACTTATTGTGTCTAGTTTTTTAAGTGTCTTTGTTCTGGTTTAAGGACTTGGGCTCCAAACCAGATATTTTACATTAGGAAGGTTTGTGGTCCACACTACTTTGGTATTACTGTCTAGACAGATTTTTATTTTTTATTTAGTTTAAACTACTAGAGCATGTAGTTTGCTCATAGCTGAGCAATGATCATAAAGCTCCTTTTCTTATTCACTTACTCAATATTTAAGTTTTCCTCACTCCTCCCTAGCAGATCAGTAGCCATGGATATGCATTTTCCTGACTCTGTGGCCAGCCTGGTTCAGATGGGTATTCTGAGGCACTGTAGCAATTGAATCATGTACACAGACAACCTACTTATAAAACCGATAAGAGTAAGCAAGAGGTGCAAATACACTAATGCTGGAGGCAAAACTCTCTCATACAAACAAAACTAATCCTACTGAGGCAGTCATGACACTTGCATCACGCCTACGGCACAAGGTAAAGACCCTACAAAAAAAAAAAAAAAAAAAAAAAAAACTGTTTATGCTGATGCACATACAGGTAACCTTCACTAAACACTAATGCCTCCTACGCAGTACAAACAAAGAAAGGGTCCTCAGCCACCATGTAAACACTCCATTAACATACCACCCACAGCTACACATGATAACACTTTATCCAGTGCCTCCACTGCTAAGCCCTCAAGGCAAAACCAGCACACAGCCAAATTTCCTTGTCATCAGTGTGTCTTAATATAGACTCACCAACGTCCCCCTCACCAGCTAGCTAGGATCCACCAAGTCACACAGGCACTCAAATCACTGAACCACAGATACCAGTATAACTACAGCACATGTGAGTGCTTATGACCCAAGATGTACCTTCCTTGACTATATAAAGACAGACATGATCAAGCTCGCCAATTATGTGCTTCAGGCAGTATGAGCCCAACACCAAGCAGCATATGATCTTCTCAAAGGATGATGCCACATTACCAACAGAAAAAAATCTATTTTAACAATTGGTTTAGCTTTTGGTGTCAGTCCAGGGGGTTACAATATTTGACTGCCTGAGAGGACATGGCTGAGATACCACGATTGATTGTGTCTTTCGGCTTTTCCCGGTTAGGGTTTGCCAAAGCGGAACTCCGGTCCGCTAATGACTGGCAGTTGATTTTTACGTACCGGCTTGCCAGGCCTGATGCACAACCTTCAACAAAGGTAAGCCCATTCACGCATGTCTCCACGCAGAAGACGTTCTAGCTGAGAATCGAACCGGACAGTGTCTTACTATAAGGCGACAACGCTACCGCAGCACCACCACCGCGTCCCCCCAAGGCTTTCAGATACTGGCAAGGAACATTTCCACTCCCAAAGTGTCTTTTTCAGGCAATGCCAAACTAACAAACCTACCGAATTAACTGAACCCATGAAGGAATACCTGAAGTTGGTACTGCTCAATGCTAGAAGTCTTGACAAGAAACTCCACTCCCCACAAGCCAGCCTCTCTCTGGAGAGTGTAGACATCCATGTAGTAACATAAACATGGTTTAAAAGTCACTGACAGTAACCCAGCAATGCAAGGTTATAATGCTTTTCACACCTTTCGGCCAACTACTGCACAGGAGGGAACTAAAGCTGGAGGAGTCTCAGTCAATACAAAAATCAATCTCCCATCCAGACTAGCTAAAGTGTATGACCCACTAGAACTCATATGTGCAACTCACCATAAAACAGGCTGTTGGATCACATCCTTGCAACTTATTAGGTCCCCCTCCATGTCCAATGAAACTCATACTACCTACTTATCCCAATGTACTAGAGAGAGTCCTTCACTGTCTAACCCAATACAATATTAACAGGGAATCTCCACTACCCCTCTATATATAGGGAATCCTATGCCACTTGTAATGCATAAGCCCAGAGAGTCCTAAACTTTAATGCCCACAACCTGGAACAGTTGGTCCATTCTCCTACCAGGGGTACAAACATCCTTGACATTGTACTCATGAATACTGAATGCCAGTTTTCCTCACCCAATGCAGTCTTCACTCGTCAGATCTGACCATAAGGCAAAATTACCTGAAATAAAAATTAAATCCAGGCAGCCAGTAAAACCAAAAGCCTTTAGGTAACTATTGCAAGGTGAACCTCCCTCTACTAATCAACACCTTGGCTAAACTGCAAGCACCTCCAAGCCCAGTAATTACCACAGCATACACGGAGCTATTTACAAATCCTCTGTGCAGCCATATTGACAGCTGTCTAGAGCAAGCAGTGCCCATTCATATTAAGAATAAGACAAACTTAAAAACATAAGCCACAGTATTAACTGGTTATACAACAGAAGAAAATATCTTGGCCAAGTGTAGGAAATCCACCACCACCACACACACACACACTAAAAGTCCCCTAACCAATCTACGAAGGCAGCTACGAGGGATATATAATATTTCAAAGACTAAATCTGAAGAAGCAGCTTCTCAGGAGGGCAGCAAAGCTTTCTACAGCTTTGTCCATAACCTCAGAAGAAATAGAACAATGTACAGAACTTCTAAATGACATCACCCACACTGAACCGGAAGCCATTGCCAACCTTTTGGCTGGGCAGGTTCAGCTCAAATTTCTCCCCTCACTCCCCCTCCCTTCCCAGACAGTCTAAAGGAAATATCACAGAACACAATCCTACAACCATTACTAGAGAACAGGTCATCTATGCACTTTCTAAGGTCAAAAAACACTGCATCAGTGGGTCAAGACAACATCCCGGGATGTTTAATGAACAGTATTAAGCATGACCTCTCTGGTCCACTTGAATCACTTTTCACTTTTGGAGCCTTCAGTCAGATTTTGTGCCCAAGGAATGGAAGGATGGCTACAGTCATTCCCCTGCATAAACCAGGTCTAACCATTGATCCGGCCACCTGCAACAAGGCAGTCACTAGTGAAGTCTCCCAAGGCTTGTCACTGGACATGCTCCATTTTAACATCTATTTCTCTGAAACAGAAGCAAATGCTGTAAGTTTATGGCTATGTTTGCATATGATTTCTAGTAGAGTCAGACTCCCCTGCAGACACTAACATTCTTAAGAAGGTCCATCTCTGACTAACAAATGGTGCCAAAACCATGTTCAAACTCTGTGTTAAGAAATGCACAATTGTACCCTTTGGGAAGTCAACCATTCTGGCTAATTACCATGTTAATGATACACTCAACAGTCAACCCAATAGTCAGAGATTCTGGATATGCATGTAAAACGGTAGCCTTACCTTTGACCACATCGTGGCCACAGGGGTGAGGCAATGCAACTTTTAAGGAAGGGCTAATCTAGGTCCAAAGAAGTCATTATTCCACTGTACTCCACCCTTATTAAACAAATCATAGATGAAAATGCTCCCCTTTGGTATGTACCTGACTAAGCATGTGCAGCAACCAGAATGACCTCAGAGACCTTACAAAAAAGAATACAAGGTGTAACAAACCTGACTTATGCAAAGTGCCTTAAAGCCTTTTATCTCCACTCAGTCTCCCACAGACTGCCGATGCGGATGTTGTAATCAATGTCGGGCAATAATGGAAGATGAAGGGATTACATTAAACAATATTTACAAAACTAGAATTAGGTTTCAACAAGGCAATTGTAATTCCAAATTAGTGATATATTTGGCAAAATGTATGATGTGCTCATGATAATAGGGAAAACTGAGAGAAGTTTCAAAAAACGTATTTATGATCACCTATATATTATCAGGAGAAAGGATGTAAATAATGCCCTTTATAGGCACATAGAGAAGTGTAGTGTGGGGACAAGCATAGTTTTAGATTTGCCATCTTGGAAAACATCACAATAGACCCTAGAGGTGGTAATTATAAGGCCACCTTAGGGTATAAAGACGTCTGGTGGCAATTATACACAGATACCTCTACCCTACCGGGACTCAATGACCACATATGAATCAAACCTCTACTAGTAAGGAAGTAGTTAATACACTAACAGGGTTTTAAAATCACTATACATCAATATAACTTTGCCAACAGCAAAAAGTATAATTGTGTAATAGTAATGCTTTTCTATGTATAGATTTTGTTATTGTATAGTTTTTTTATTGTAACTTTTTAATGCAAGTTCATTGGTGTGATGTATTTTATTTATTTAGCTTAAGAGTCACATGAAATAATGGAGTATTTGATGTACTGGATGATTTTGTATGAGGATCTGGGTTCAATACATAATTATTTTAATTTAGTGAGTAGTTAGTAATTACTCAGAGAGCAATTCAAGGGCATATTTAAAGTATAATTTTTATATTGTGTGATGAATTGTGCTTTAACTTAATATTTTTAAGTATTTTTTGTATAAGAATATACATATGTATTACGACGTAACAGTATGCATACGGTTATGTATTTTTGGTGCATTTATCACTTTAAATAGTATGTATTATTGAGATTTGGCACCAAAATAAAGTATTTAAACTGTTACAGATATGCAATGAGATGTTCTGATGAAGCCCACATTTTTGTGGGTGAAAGCGCTCAACAACTATTAAATGGAGATCTTTTAAGCCAACGTTCTGTGCCGTTGTATTTGGTGGTGGTTTTTAACTAGAGTTGTTTCATTTCAGGAGTCTATGGATTAGTGTTCTTACAACAAGAATTTTAGAAATACAAGATCCAGGGACCCAAATTTTTGTCCGCAACTTAAACAAAACATGCTGGAGAGACACGCGTGTCCCAGAAACTGCCCCTGCTATGGAACATGCTTCCCACCCATGTGAAGCCGTTTGATTATTACACAGTTTAAGTGCAACATAGGCCAGTGGATGGGGAATAGGAAATTTACACTGGGCCTGGCACCTATGTCCCTTATGGACAGAGTTAGCTTATAAATGCATGGCCCTCAATGTTCTATTTGGATGGAGGTCATAGTTATTATGTCGGGAAAACTCGGCTAGTCTTAGAAAGCAAAAAGTCAGCCAACAAGCAGAAGGCACTCTGCTTCTCATTCTTTTGACAACAGGGTTCAGAGACTTTGGGACATTGGAAAGGGTTACATTTTCAAACGAAAATCCATAAGAGGCAGAAAAGCACAGGAGTTGACTAGAAGAATCAGGAGTACCTTGAACTTGAAGCAGAGAGTGTGATGCTGGGAGATTAAGAGGAAGCTCACCGCCTCTGAAATTAGTGAAAACACTTCAGATGTTATGAGGAGGGAATCAGGAGTACCTTGAACTTGAAGCAGAGTGTGATGTGGGAGATGAAGAGGAAGCTCACCGCCTCTGAAAGTAGTGAAAACACTTCAGATTGTATGAGGAGGACATTGGAAGCACTTGCATTCCCTAATACAGTAAGGTTAATTAGAAGGATCTAAGGCAAGAATTAAAGTGGGAGGGTACCGCACATAAACTGTAGGGATTGAGGAACCAGGCAGGGGTGTTCTTTCCCCTTTGTTATTTGCCTTGCATTTAGAACCAAAGGAAAAGAAAATGGGGCACTCACAAATACAAAGAAACAAAGAAAAACTGGCTTTATTTGCAGTGGCTATTCTGTGCCTGATAAATCCAGAAAAGGACATCAGTGTTGTAAAACGTTCAGACACAGTTCAAGTCTTTTCAAGACATAAAATTAATGAAGAGAAGGACTTCCAAGATAGCTGCACACCGAGTAACAACTTAATTTCACCTCTCCCAGTGTGAAAACAAACCAAAAAACATCCAGGGAACTTTTTATGTAATTTTCAGTAACTGGCTAGTAAGTGCACTGTGTGGATGCCAGCACAAAAGAAAGTCAGAGAACCTGAAAGAAAATCGATCACAAAAGGTGAAGAGAAAACACTGACTGGGAAGAATTCTGCAGCTTTTCAACAAAAAGCAGTGTAAATTCCAGTTTTGGTGCAAGACATGACTTCAGTAATCCAGAGGAAAAAAAAAGTCAAATGTACTCAGAGCTAATTAAAAGAAATGAAGTAATGGAGTATAAATTCAAACAACAAGAAACATAGTACACAGAGCAAAGCTAATACAGCAAAGGCTAGAGTTAAGTCTGCCCTGACCATGGACAATGCACCAAGCACAGTTTTAGAGTCTCAGACTGCTCTAACTAGTAAGATTACCACAATGAATGTGCCTTCACTGCCAGCAATGACTCTATCCCTGGGCAACAATGTTTGTAGGAAGAGGACGCCGGGCACAGGATCCAACAGTTAGTTTTTTCTCTCTCTACTACTTCTTATCAGAGACATATCAGTGAAACGAGGTTCTCCGAGAGAAGAAGAAACATCACAAACCAATGCACTAACAATCCACGACCCCAACCAAATGTATGTGGCGCCTGGAAAAGACTTCATATGGAACATTTCCTCAATAGAGTTGACACCTGCACAGCTGACACACAAAGATTTTATACCAGAGGACTTCTAACTTTTGTGCTGTGCTAGACTTAAAGTGTTTCACCAGGAAGGTTAAGCTTAAATTAACGTATCGGTCTGATATGATGAGAGGTGGTGTTAAGAAACAGAGTACGTTTGTGTCTCCCTCACATCCTTTATTAGGAAGCCATTACGAAGGTTTGCAAACTTTGTCTAGCAAACATATTTAGACAAAAATCTAGACAAGGATGGGAATTTGTCCAATCTGAGCAAAATAGAGTGTTTAGAGCTGTCCAAATTACAGGACATGAATAATTTAGCTATACGTACTGAGGATAAGGGCGGAGCTTTTGTCCTTATGGACACGGACTTTATTTTGCTAGTATGCACTACATGCTACCAAAGCCTCAACCTATATTCACGTGAGCAGGGAAGAGTTGAAAGCTATTATTTAGAATGACTTGTACGATTGTCTTATGGAGTCGATGTATTACTAGGGAGCTATATAATTAAAAGTGGACAGTCCAGCAGTTCCAGTTTTACATGGTCTCTCAAAGGTTCACAAACATCATAGGAATCCACCAATGAAACCCACCGTATCAGGGAGAGATTGGTTGACAGAAACACTGTCTATATATGTTGAGAAATTGAGCAGACCGAAACTGGACAATACTCTGACAGTTTTGAAAGATGCTAAACAATTTATTTCATCTTTTTAGGAGCGTTTTACTGACCTTTCCCCAGATAAAGATGTCTTATTGGTTACTTTAGGAGGTTAGATCTTTGTCCACAGTCATCCCCAATGACATAGGGATTGAGTTTACAAGGCAGTTTCTTGTGAGCAACACAGATTACCCCATAGAGAAGGTCAACTTTATGTTTACTGAATTAGTTCTCAATAATAATGGTGCTTCTTTTTGGTAAAGTATTAGCTACAGAAATTGGGGATTGCAATGGGTACCTCTTATGCCAACAGCTATGCCAATGCTGTTTTGGTACATTGAGAGAATAGCAGAGTACTCGCAGAATGCGAGTTGTCAGTTTATTCTTCATTATAGACAATTTGTATATTATCTCTTTCTTCTATGGCCTGTGTCTATTTCTGATCTTCTGAGATTTGTAGATTTCTTAAAATGCCTCTACCTCTTATTGTTTTGTTTACAATTAAATCTTCAGCCAGTGAAATAGACTTCCTAGATGTTCACATTTATAAAACATGACTGTTGTTTTGCCTCAGATCTGTATAGGAAACATTGTAGTAGAAATCACATCCTACATAGGGCCAGTACACACCCCAGAATATTATGAAGCATCAAGGTATGAGGAGTTCCGGACTTGTGTGTGAGGACACAGTTTGGTCGACTATTATAAACATTTAAAGATTATTTCAGATCTAAAGGTTATACAGAGACTGAAGTTTGCCAATCTGACACCGGAGAGTATAGATGGAAACAGCTGTGCTAAACCCAAGGTTGCACTGTGCAGCCACATTAAACAATATTTCTAGAGTTGATCAACCTAGGGTTGGCATTCCCCTATTCTAATTCTCCAATGTTAGAGCTGTATGTGATGTTTTTAGAAGGAATTGGAATATTTTGTTAGCAGATGAGAGTTAAAAAGAAATAGTATTCTTAAAAGAATAACTTGGCTTCCACACCCAATTCCATGAAAAAAGTTGATTGTGCTTTAAAAGGTTTAGCCAGGAAGGTACTATACTATGGTTGTAGGGCGTGTAAATATTGTATATGTATGATGTAAATATTGCAAGTATATTGATATTAATGCCAATTTTCTTTAAGCATCCCTCAGGAAGAGTTTATAAATTCTGTTTCTATGGCAATTACTCTACTGTAGATGTGGCATATTTAGCAATAAGTATACCTTGCCCTTGTTTCGATGTGGGGAAGATGACTCACTCGTTGAAAGAGGCCATGCGTCTACATTTATACGAGATCAGAATGGGTAATGTTAGAAATGTTTTAGTGAAGCATGTTATTAATTGGGGGGCTTCCCATTCCTTTGTAATTCTAGAGTTACAAACTTGGAATGACTTGAGAATGGGTGACAGTCATGCCTCCAGTTACAGTGAGAGGCAGTTTTTTTTGCTTACTTTTTAGTGTATTGTGCAAGATTTATTGTTATTTCTTTGCACCATCACAAGTCTATGAATTCCTGCATGGGGGCAACTTAAATGGCATCGGTGAGGTGCTTTGATTTGAGCCATTTATCCTTCATTTTTTGTTTATGGGAGTATCTTGGAGATGGGCATCATCGAGACAAACTGAACTTGGAGTTTCAGAGAATATTAGGAAAGGTTACGATTTACAACACAACCATACAGGTATATCTTAGATTATACACATGTTCTTGATAGCAAGTCAATATGAAGTAAACTTATTTGTACAGAGTTTGCCTCCCAGCAATAGGCTACCTTCCGAGATCCATTTTCAATAGAACTTTAAATATACTTTGTGTTATGAGCCTGTGAATTCTTTTATGGGGCGGCAACTAAAACGGTGTCAGTGAGATACCTTATGAATTGAACCCCTAAATTTTTCATCTTTTATTAATGGCGATACCTTAAAGACATTAATGGGAATGAATTTAACTTAATGATTTGTAATGAACATCAATAATTGTTAAGATCTGAATGCAATCATATAGTTGCGTTCATATCTTACACCACATCCATTCTCGACAGGTAGTTGAGCGTTTTGTACGTTTCTGATGCCATTTGATTGGTGCTTTCATTTACTTATTTGCATATAGTGTCTCCTAGTCATAATAATGGATAGAGCACAAGGCAGCCTATGTCTACGTTTTAGATAGCTTATTTAGTATTTCCATTTTGCGGCAATATATTCAATTGATGGTAATTGTGATTTATCTTCTATGTCCATGGTTTCAGTGACAGGGTATTCTTCATTGCGCATTAATTTTTTTTACATGAGCTTGTGATCTTTATATGGCGTCATTATTACAGCTAGTAGAAATGTATTACTGAAATTATTCCTCAATTTTGCACGCATTTCTCAGTTCTACATTTGTCTTTGAAGAGCAGCAACACTGAGAAATTAATTGAACAAAATTAAATTATTTTTAAGCTGGTAAAGGTTACGGCTTAAATGTATACTTACAGCTGTGACTATACTACAAGTCACGCACCTTTTTTAGATAATAGTTTGAACTTTCGCACGAGAGTTGATTGTTCATTTAAATCTATCTGTATTGAGTACATTCTTTTCAGTGATAGGCTGCTACATATTTTATTATCACTGGCTGTGAGCAATTCATTCCGAATATTGCTTTTAACATGGACTGGTTACTACAATGTTTGTATGCTAATAATGAATATGCAGTCATATGATCATTTGCTATTATCCGACTGGCTATCTTTATGAATGGAGTTTGAAGCAATGTTTAAGGATCTGATGAAGCACCATATTAGGCACAAAAGCACTTGTCCATTGTTTTATATTACAAGGAATCATGTTTTCGCCTTGCTCTGCACCCTACGTTTCTTCTGGCTGCCTGATCATCAGAATGCAACCTAGACCTTTAATTGCAATGATGCGATCCTACCAGCAGAAGGAATCGATTCTGACTCAACTGTGGCAGGAGGACAGGAGTACTAAAAGTGGGAGAAAGTTGAGAAAATGGAAGCTTTGTTATATGAATATGGATAGGAAGATACAAGCAGTCACAATGATTTTAGTCCCTTTAGTCTTAGACACAGGTCAGGCATACTTTTATCAACCAGAGGAGAAGTTATGGATAGCAATTATTAAAAGAGCTGAAGGACTTTACCTGGGAGGGGAAGACAGCAAGAGTCAACTGGGATAAGCAGATTATTCTACTACAACAGAGTGGATTGCTATTTCAGAGCCATCCAGTTAAGGCTCATATACATAACACAAGCAAAAATCTATAATTCAAAGTGGAAAGGGATAATGTTGAAACAGGGGGAAGCTCAAGAAACAAGGAGAGACTGATTCGGGATGCAGGCCTTTAAAGAGAGCAACAATCATACAGAATATTATATCCATAAAGTATCAGAAAGTATTCTAAGAACTATGCCAAACACAGGAATTGAGAAAGGAGATTCTGCCGATAGGGATGATTGCTATTAGAGATATAAACAAGAGGGGTCAGGAATTTACTGGAGAAAACTGGTAAAGAAACAAAGGTATTTGGAGCAAATAACTAGAAAAGGGAAGGCAACAGAATGGGAAGAGGCCAATAATTTATTTGGACAGCAGATTAGAGATCGATGGCAATCCTTGACAGGGAAGGCAGAATATAGGCAAAGAGAATGAAATAGGGGGTTCCTAAACGAAAGACCAGCACTGTTTCAATGTGTAGTAGAATCTAGCACAGAAGCAGTCATTAAGAGAGGAATAATTAGTAGAGCATATAAAATACTGCATGATAACTATAGAAATAAGAGTTTAGAAAGGAATGTTAAGAGAGACTGGATAAATAATTCACAAAGAAATAATGGGAGGATATATGTATGTTTCCCAAATATGCAACAAAATCTAAAAAAAGATTAAAGGATACATAGGTATTTTTTATACCCAAAAGTAGACTCCAGAGAATTTTTCATCAGGTAGATATCAAATGTTGGGAGGTTGTGACAGGGAAGAAAGAGGTACTTCGGAACATACTTTCTGGGAGTGCAGTGCGTTAGTGGACAGATACTCTGCGGGATGCACTGTAAGAGATGCTAGGTGGGCGGACTGGCATCATGAAGGAGATGATTTTCCTGAGCTGTGATACAGCATTGGAAGTGCCTAGACATGGTAAGGCCTGTATCTAAATTACAGTGGCTGAAAAAAGCAATTGCTAGAAAATGGAAATCAAAATCTAAACCATCTATATTAGAAATCGTGAATATAATAACAGAGATAAAACTGGAATGGAGATTTTTTTAGAAAAGGGTAGGAGCAAACTACATAAGGAAAATGGGAATTGTAGAAACAATACATAGAGGGAAGGAATGAGGTTTAAAGGCAGGACGTAAATGAGCTATGCAATATTTGCCTGAAAAATGACAGTTTATTATAAGTGATGTACAATGTTTACGAATGGGAGTCTGTCAGTGTGGTTTGCAACTAGGATTCTGTCTGTGCAGTTTGCCTTTATTTTTATAAAAAAATGTAGGATTATTAAACCATCACATAAGCAAAGAGGTTTCTTCTTTTAAAAAAAAGAGGAAGGAATTGAATAATGTAATGTTGCTTAGGTTACAGTATATATAGCAATATATATGAAGTATAATACTTGTAAATCTGCTAATACAGTTTGATTACTTTTGTATAAATGTAAATTTGCCTATGTCAGAAGTTATAATTCAATAAAGGAGTTAACAGGAGACAGCAGACTTCGTGGAAAATTATTACTCACTATACACCAGGCAAGAGGAGTACACTTATTCCAGTAAGCAGGGAATGTTGAAAAGCAAATGTGAGATTCAAGCTGCCATTTCCACACACTTTCAGAATACTCTTTCCTGGTGGGTCAAAATCATTTTTTTATGCAGAACATTCAGACGTTTGTCCAACAAAAGTGAGCTACGAAACATGTGAGACAACAAAAAAAAAAAATAAATAAAAAAAAAATAAAAACAAATAAAAAAAAATAAAGTTGACTAGAATAACCAAGAGTATGTTGGAAATGAAGCAGAGTGGGATTTGGGAGAAAATTTGGAGATAAAAAGAAAACCAGCAACTCAAACTGACAAATGTAGGAGTACAAAGCATCAATTATATTTGGGAAATAGGACAGAACAAGAAAATCTGGAAATATTGAACTTTGAATTTGTTAAACTTGTAGGGTACTCAATCATGGGTAGGTACTAGGCTATCTGCCCGAAAGCATTTATAAAAGCCTAGCCAGAATGTGCTGGCTTTCGACGCCCATTTAGATTAGTTCCCTGTGCCTCTGTTCAGCACAGCCACTGAAGTGATCCCCAGGGTAAACCGTTTCCCATCCACTCGTCAAGGTTCTTCTTGAAGAGCGTTAGCGAGGAGCTCTGCCTAATGTAGATTGGAATCTTGTTCCAAAGCATGGGAAGTCTCTGGGACAGGAATCTATCCCTCCAGTACGTCCTATTTATTGCTCTGGTGAGGCTTAGATCTCTAGAGCGTGTGGCCCAAGGGGATATAGTTCTCTTTAGGTGGAGCATGTCCATCAAATCTGGGTTGGACATGGCCTTGTATGTCAGGCAGAGATCGCCTCTGAATAGGCGGCATGCAACAGAGTACAGCTGGAGTTTCTTCAGTCGTGCTGCATAGGGCATCTGTCTGAGGCCAGTGATCCTCTTGGTGAGGTACTTCTGTGGTCGTTCCAGCTTTTGCAGGTATCTTGTAAGGTACATCCCAAATAGGCTGTTGTACTCTATGATGGGTACAATGAGTAGAGGGGCACAATGACCTCTTTTGATCTGGATGTGAACCCTTTTATGATTGGATGGGCCATATAGAAGGATTTTCGAACCACTTTGGCAATGTGAATATCAAAGAAGAGATTACTATCTACTTGGGCCCCCAGATCCCTTATGTCTTCCGTATTTAGGAGACTACCACATATGTGGTAGTTTGTGGGTACTTTGTTTTTTCCAAAGGGGATGACTATGCACTTTTTGGCATTTAGCTTAAGGCCATGATTTTGACACCAGGTATCCGTCTCAGTGAGACCCTTTTGGAAGATGTCTGCCAGCCGGAGAGTCAATTACAACCAGTAATTTGCAGTAGTCTGCAAACTTGGTCAGCCATAGTCCTCCTGTGCTTGCCTGTACCTCTGAAAAGTATATGTTGAACAGGAGGGGTTCTAAGACTGAGCTGTGGGGAATGCCACTTGTAACCGGTTTAGAGAGAAATGGACCTGGCTCCTGCAACTCTCACCATGTGGGTTCTTGTCCGTAAGCCAGTTGGCAGCCCATCTTGTGATGTAGGGGTTTATGTTCAGGTTGGTGAGCTTGTCTGTAATACCAGAATGGGGAATGGTGTCAAAGGCCTTTGTATTGTCTAGGTAGGGTGTGTGTACCACCTTTCCCTCGTCTATAGCCTTGGTAACTGCCTCAAAGAAGTCCACCAGATTTAGGAGGCATGATCTGCCCTTAAAGCCGAACTGGGTAGAGTCCAGTGTTGGGAGGTTCCCAATGTCTCTGTTAAAGAGTTCCATGATGATGTGCTCCACAGCCTTGCAGACCAAGCTAGTTAGGCTTATAGGGCGATAGTTCCCGGGGTCTGTTTGGGCTCTACCTTTGTGGAGCAGAATAACCATTGCTATGCGCCACTCTATGTGGAGAGGCAGAGTCTGAATAGTGTGGTTAGGTGAGGGGTTATAGTTGGTCTTTGAGGTCGTGTAGGACGCAGCCTGGGACACAGTTCGGTCCCATTGATGCTGTGTTTTTGACTATGGAGAGAGCTGTTTTAACCTGTGATTTCAGGACCTCTACATTCTTCTGGTATAGTTATGGGCCTTTCTGGGGGTGAAGTTTGCACTGAACCTGTTTGCCAGGATGTTGGTGATATCGGTCGGTTCAGTGTATTTTGTGCCATTCTGCACCAACTCCGAGCAGATCTGAGGATTGCCACTTAGATTCTTGACATAGCTAAAGAATGCCTTGTCGTTATCTTTGGAGTCCTTGGCAATTTTTCTTTCAAAGCTCGCCTTGGATGATTTTATGAGGGATCGTAGTTTCTTGCCGATACTGATCAGCGATGTCTTCCCTTCTTGGGATTTTACTCTTATGTATTAGTTTCCACCTTCTATTGTATAGTTTGTTTATGGCAGGGGTTCACCAGACTGGTTTCCTTTTCTTGGAGGAGTGAGTCTTGGTTTTGCTTGGGGTAGCACGATCCATGCATTCTTGTAGGTGCCCATAGAATGAATCAGTAAAAGATTCTGCAGGTTGGACAGCATTATCCTTTAGCATGGGGGCTTTGAAACTTTCCACCTCAGTTTTAAGGAACATGAAGTTTGCTTTTAAAAAGTTTTTCATGATGCTTTCCTTGTCCGGGGGTGGGGGCAGAATGTGGATATCCAAAGTGATTTCTTTATGGTCAGATCTAACCATCAAGGAGTTGACCTCCAGTGTGGAACACCAGTCGCCCACGTTAGTGATGACCAGGTCCAATATGTTGTCATCTCTAGAGGGAGTGTTGACCAGCACCAGGCATTTTGAGTTTATAAATTCTAGGAAATGTTGGGCAAGGGAGTTAGTACTCTAGTAGTCCTCCCAGTTAATGTTTGGGTAATTGAAATCACCCAATATTAGTGTGTTTGGCAGGACCTTTATGTTTCCAGAAAAAGGGAATGAGGGTCCTGGGACATGGTGGGCGATCTGTAGCAAGCTACAATTTGAACTGCAGTTTTCCCCGTTGTTAGTTGCATGTGGATGATCTCTGAAGCATTGTGCTGTGCCACTAACCTGGAGGTGTGGGTATCCTTGATGAATATGGATACGCCCCCACCTTTTGTATTTTGGTCCGGGTTCTGTGGCCGAAATGCATGGTAAGAGTTGTAGCCTGGTAGTACTGGGGTGCTCTCTGGAGCCTTAAACCAGGTTTCTGTTACTGCACATATAAATCGATTTTCTCCATACTGAGGAGTGCCTCGAGTGCGTGCATTTTGAGGTTTAGACTTCTGGCACTGAGTAGCACTACCCTCAGTTTTTTGTTACTTGTGCTATTTACGGCGGTGGGTTTGTCTTTTGAGCCTTGCCTAAAAAAAGGCACTATGGGGGTGGCAAAAGCCTTGGCCAGTATTCAAAAGCCTAAGGGTGACAGGTGCAAGCAGTCTCTAGTGCAGCAGCGGGGCTTGTAGAGCATGTCATCCCAGGCAGACAGACAATGGATCCCTTTGAATGACACCAGAAACTTAGCCAATTGTTGAAATTGATAATTTTTTTCTTTATATCATGGTATCATTCTTGGTGAGGGCAGGATGCTACTCAGGGTCATACCGGCCTGAGCTACGTGATCAGAGCTCTTCCATGTCTCTTTTCTTGTAGTCCAGGGAGGTACAGCTCAGGTCATTAAAACCAAAATGGACAATGATAGCCATATTTGTACTTGTTCTGGAGTGACCGGAGTGCTTGTGTTATGTGGCAGATCCTGGTACCTGACAGTCAGCTAACAGTAACCTTCTCCTTATTCAGCGTAGTGAGTGGGACGTCAGTGCGCCTGACTATAGAGTCACCTATTACTAGTATGTGGGTATGTTATTTTGCCTTGAGGGCTGTGATTGCTTGGCACACTGGTTTTATGAAGTATGTGTTTCATGGTTTGTGTTGGGGGGGGGGGGGTTGTTTGGATGTTTGCTTTAGAGGTCTCTGTGGCTTTTGCAGATTTTTATTTAGAGCCTCTGAGTAAGTTTTCGTGCATTTCTGTGCATTTTTTTGCCGGTGCTGGTTTAATGGGTCTATGAGACTGGTGGTGTGATGCAAGTATTTCCCTTCTCATCTTGACTGTCTGATACAGTCTTGGGTTGAAAGAGTTTAGCCTCCAGTTTGGCTGTATAACTGCATCTTTCGCATGTAGTAGCATTTGGTGGTAGGAGGAGAGGGTTGTCTGTGTACATGAGGCAGTTGTAACATTGCCTCATCATCATCATCTTCTTCTTTTGGCTGTTCCCATTAGGGGTCGCCATAGTGGATCACCAGTTTCCATTTCTTTCTGTCCTCTGCATCTTGCTCTGTCACACCAACCACCTGCATGTTCTCTCTCACCACATCCATAAGCCTCATCTTAAGCCTTCCTCCTTTCCGGTTACCTGGTAGCTTCATCCTTAGCATCTTTTTCCCAATATACTCAGCATCCCTCCTCAGCACATGTCCAAACCAACGTAATCGTTCCTCTCTGGCTTTGTCTCCAAACCTCCCAACCTGGGCTGACCCTCTAATATACTTATTCCTAATCCTGTACACCCTCGTCACACAGAGTGCAAATCTTAACACAGTTAACTCTGCCACATCCAGCTCGGACTCCTGCCTTTTTGTCAATGCCACTGCCTCCAACCCATATAACATAGCTGGTCTCACTACCCTCTTGTAGACCTTCCCTTTCACTCTTACTAGTACTCGTCTGTCACAAATCACTCCTGACGCTCTTCTCCACCCACTCCATCCTGCCTGTACTCTCTTCTCCACCCACTCCATCCTGCCTGTACTCTCTTCTTCACCTCTCTTCCACACTCAGTTACTCTGAACTATAGAGCCCAAGTATTTAAACTCATCCACCTTTGCCACCTCTACTCCTTGCATCCTCACCATTCCTCTATCCTCCCTCTCATTCACACACACATTTATTCTGTCTTAGTCCTGCTGACCTTCATTCCTCTTCTCTCTAGAGAATATCTCCACCTCTCCAGGGTCCCCTCCACCTGTTCCCTACTCTCACTACAGATCACGTCATCTGCAAACATCATAGTCCATGGGGACTCCTGTCTGATCTCGTCTGTCAACCTGCCCATCACCATTGCAAATAAGAAAAGGCTCAGAGCTGATCCTTGATGTAACCCCACCTCCACCTTAAATGCATCCGTCACTCCCACCGCAGACCACCACTGTCACACTACTCTCGTACATATCCTGTACCACTCTTACATACTTCTCTGACACTCCTGACTTCCTCATACAACACCACAACTCCTCTCTAGGCACCCAAGTCTACAAAAACACAACGCAACTCCTTGTGACATTCTCTGTACTTCTCCATCAACACTCTCGGAGCAAACATAGCATCTGTAGTGCTCTTTCCCAGCATGAAACCATACTGCTGTTCACTAATCATCACATCCCTTCTTAACCTAGCTTCCACTACTCTTTCCCATAGCTTCATGCTGTGACTGATCAATTTAATCCCTCTTTAGTTACTACAGCTCTGCACATCACCCTTATTCTTAAAAATCGGTACCAAAACACTTTTTTTCCATTCCTCAGGCATCCTCTCACTTTCCAAGATTTCATTAAACAATTTGGTTAAAAACTCCACTGCCATTTTACTTAAACACCTCCATGCTTCCACAGGTATGTCATCTGGGCCAACAGCCTTTCCATTCTTCATTCTCTTCATAGCTATCCTTACTTCCTCCTTGCTAAGCCATTGTACTTCATGATTCACTATCCCTACGAGATGGCCTGTATCAGTGCTCAAGTTATACAAACAAAGCTACATTCAGCAGGCCTGAATCTGGTCCTATGCTACAGCAACAAGGCGCACCAACTTCAGAAAGAAACAGTTCGAATAAGCAGGCACAATAAGCCTGTGACCAGAAATTTCCAGCTCAGAAGGGCAGAATCCAGTCTCTCCTCCCACAAGAGTGCAGACCACAAACCTTAATGTAGAATAACTGGCCTGAAGCCCAAGTGCTTAACCCAGAACTAATACACTTTTTTTAGAATAACAGACACTGAGCTTTCAATCAGCAGTTCCCAACTTAGAAGTATGTAAGCTACCTGTCCTGCCACAACAGTGCAGACCACAAACCTTCTTAATGTAAAACAACTGGTATGAGGCCCAAACGCTTAAAAAGACTTAGAATAACAGAATTTAATCAGGCTACTACCAAGCAGCAATAAGTGCAGCAGAATAAATAAAACAGAGTACTTTTAAGAAGAGGCAAAAGCAAAATAAAGTAGGAAGAAACACAAATACAGTAAAAAACAGATTAATCTTTTTTTTTTTGTAAAGTGCAGGGAGAGAGGAAGGAAGAACCTAAGTGGGTTGGCCTTCTCAAATCTTCCCTCTGTATTCTGTAGAGTGAACACTAGACTCAGAATATGATCTCACTGTATTTGGTTAAGTGAGCAAATGAGATGGACTCAGGAGGAGTGTTCAAATACAGACTTACTGGAGGGGGTGGGCATTTTCAGAGCCACCAACACTAACACCAATACAAGAACAGGGAGGGTGGGTGGAGACAAACAAACTAAGAATAAGTACAGTTGTACAGATTAGAGATATTAAATCAAAATGCAGACAAAAACAAACAGAGAACAAACACCTATCTTTTCTCAATATCACAGCTGGCAGTAGGTCAGTCTCTCTGCAGCAGCCTGAGCAACAGGTACACATTGTATTTTTCACTGTTCTACTACTTTATTTACTTTTATATAACTATTGTAAAATTGTTTATATCCTGTGGAGCTTTTCTCCCTGGGCCTCCACTGAAAATGGGCTCTTCCAGGCCCCGTGGACTATCCCGGTCATCAAATGGTAATAAATAAATAAATAAACAAGGCCTTCTATAAATTATGTAAAGAACCTCCATGGCAATACCCAGATTTGCTCAGAGCTACTGCACAATGGTAGCTCCTACACAGAGCCAACAGATATTGCCAATATAGTGGCAGACAGATTCAGTGCCACCTTTACCTCCTCCCCAAAAGGACCAAGCACAATACCAGTAGATTTGCCAGGCACCAGAATTACTGCTGCACAGGTTAAAACAGCACTGTCCATGGCCAAAAATACAGCTTCTATGGGACCTGACAATATCCCTGGCTGTGTTCTACATAAACTACAGGAGTGAACTGGCACATCTGTGTGCCCTGTTCAATCACAGCCTCATCCCAGGCTTTGTCCCTACCGAACGGCGCACTGCTACACTCATCCCTCTTCACAAGAGAGGAGCGACCACAGACCCTGGGAACTGTCACCCAACGAGCCCGATATACAAGCTATGGAACGCATCATCGTGGACCTAATAAAACAAGGATATAGGGAATCTCCAAACTCTGAATCCTACACAGTTTGGTTTTGTGAAGGGTAGATCATGCCTGCTCAACCTGGTCGACTTCGAGTCAGTCACCAGAGCTATGCATGAAGGCAAGGTGGTTCATACAGCCTACCTTGCTCTGGCCAATGCCTTCGATACCATTCCCTACTCAGGGATCACAGAAAAACTCACTAAGCTAGGAATCAACCCCTATATCATTAGATGGGTTGCAAACTGGCTCACAGAACCCACAGTGTGAAAGTAGCTGACTCAGTCAGACTGCCGACCAGTCACGAGTGGAGTCCCACAGGGTTCGGTTCTGGGTCCTCTCCTGTTTGGTATCCACTTCTCTGAAGTCCAGGCCAACATGAAGGGCTTCTGGCTGACAGTTCACAGACAACTGCAAGTTGGGAGCTATTACTAATTCCGCAAGTGATGTTGACATTCTGCAGAAAGGCCTCACCTCAGACCAACGACTGGTGTCAGAACCATGGCCTTAATCTCCATGCCAAAAAATGTGTCATCATCCCCTTTGGGGAAAAACTCTGTTCCTATGAATTACCACATTGATTCCAATGAACACAGAAGGCATTATAAAAGAGATCTGGTAACACAGGTTGACAGCAACCTCTCGTTTGACCACCACACTGCCACAGTGGTCAAGAAGGCCTATGTGGCACATCTCATTACTCTCATCCGATCCGACCATAAGCTAATCACCCTTCCTATCCACAACCCGCCCCAACCCTCCATTAAGGAAACCACGGTAAAAAACTTCTCCAAAGCCAACTTCATGACAATACAGTTACAACTGCGGAATCCTACACAAATGCACTCTATAAGCACTTACACGAGTGCATGGATTGTGCTATCCCTAACAGAACCAAGACGCTATCCTCCAAAAAAAGGAAGCCAATCTGGTGGTCCCCTTGCCATAAACTGTACAACAGAAGGAAGAAACTGTTGCAAAAGAGAGTAAAATCCCATGAGTGGAGGAGCTCCCTGTTCAGCCTCAGTAAGAAGCCGAGATACCTTATAAGATCCCCCAAAGCTAGCTAGGAAAACAAAATTGCCACTAATTCTAAGGACAATCACAAAGCATTCTATAGCCATGTCAAGAATCTCGATGGCAACACCCAGTACAGCACAAAGGCACAAAAATTACACAACCAACTGACATTGCCAACATCCTGGCAGATAGGTTCAGTGCTAACTTTACCCCCCATCATCCCCTAAAGGTTCAGTGCTAACTTTACCCCCCCATCATCCCCTAAAGGTTCAGTGCTAACTTTACCCCCCCATCATCCCCTAAAGGTTCAGTGCTAACTTTACCCCCCCATCATCCCCTAAAGGTTCAGTGCTAACTTTACCCCCCCCATCATCCCCTAAAGGTTCAGTGCTAACTTTACCCCCCCATCACCCCTTAAAGGGCCTATATCTATACAGGAAGAATGCATAGTCCCTGTAATCACAACTATGCAGGTAAAAGCTGCACTCTCTAAAGCCAAAAACAAAGCATCCATGGGACCGGACATCCCAGGATGCATTGTACACGAACTTCAGAATGAATTGGCTCCCCACTAAAGCACCATGTTCAATAACAGCCTCGCATCAGGCTTTGTGCCCACTGAATGGCACACAGCAACAGTTATCCCACTTCACAAAGGGGGAGCCACCACTGATCCCAGAACTATCGACCTATTAGCCAGATAAGCCTGGTCTCCAAGGCCATGGAACGTATCATGGAACTCATAAACAAAGATACTGGTAACCTCCAAACTCTGGATCCCACCCAGTTCTGGTTTGTGAAAGGCAGATTATGCCTCCTGAACCCGATCGACTTCTTTGAGGCAGTCAAAGCCGTAGATGAGGGTAAGGTGGTATACACAGCCTATCTTGACCTCATCACGGCTTTAGACACCACCCCCCATTCTGGAATTTTAGCTAAACTCACTAAACTAGGTATAAATCCTTACGTCACAAGATGGGCTGCCAACTGGATCACGGACAGAACCCACACTGTAAAAGTTGCAGACTCCAAATCTGACCTCAAAGCAGTGAGAAGTGGAGTACCACAGGGTTCCGTCCGGAGACCTCTCCTGTTTGGTAACTACTTCTCTGAGGCTAACACAGAAGGCCTCTGGCTAACAAAATTCGCAGATGACTGCAAACTAGGAGCCATAGTCAAGTCCCCAAATGTGGACACTGAGACAGACGCCTGGTGTCAGAGCCATGGCCTCAAGATAAATGCCAAAAAGGGCAGTGTCATCCCCTTTGGTAAAAACTCTGTACCCATGAACTACCACATAGGCAGCAATCTACTTAACACCGAATGCGTGATGAGACCTTAGGACCCAGGTGGACAGTAGTCTCTCCTTTGATAGTCACATCACTACAGTAGTCAGAAGTCCTTCTACGTGACACACATCATAAAAGTGTTCTCATCCAGAAAAAAAAAAAAAAAAAGAAGAAGGTCATTGTTCCCCTCTACTCGACACCCAGACCCATTATAGAGTACAACTCCCCTTTTGGAATGTACCTCACAAGATATCTGCAGCAGTTGGAAAGGCCACAGAAGTACCCCACAAAGAGGATTACTGGTCTCAAACAAATGCCCTATACTGACCGCCTCAAAAAACTCCAGCTTTACTCTGTAGCATATCGCCTACTCCGAGGTGATCTCTGCCTAACATATAGAGTTATGTCAAACCCAGAGCTGTTGGACATGCTACACCTAAAGAAATCCCAATCCCTCAGAGGTGCACGCTCTAGGGACCTAAACCTTGTCACCACAATAAACAGGACATGCTGGAGGGATAGATTCCTGTCCCAGAGACTTCCCATACTCTGAACAGGCTACCCATCTATGTCAAGCAAAGTTCTTCATTAGCGCTCTTCAAGAAAAATTTTGATGAGTGGATGGGAAACGGGAAATACACCCCAGGGATCACTTCTGTGCCTCTGCTCAACAGTGGCACAGGAAAATAACTTTCTTGGGTGGCGTAAGCCAGGGAACCTTGTTGGCTAGGGTTACATAGGCCCTTGGGCCAATAGTCTCCATCTATACTTCCCTCATTAGGCCAGTCATAGAGTACAATGCCCCATTTGGCATGTACCTCACTAGACACCTGCAACTGGAGAGGCCGCAAAAGTACCTCACAAAGAGGATCCTAGGCCTTAAACACTTGTCCTATATGGACAGACTAAAAAAACTAACTATTTTCTGTCTCATATCACCTACTTAGAGGTAGAAGTCTCTGCTTGACTTGGAAAGCCATGTCTGACCCAGCTCTGCTAGAAATGCTATATCTAAAAAAATCCCAATCTCTCTGCACCACAAGCTTCAGAGACCTCAACCTCATTAACACAATCAGCAGAACATGCTGGAGGGGACAAGTTGATAACCCAGAGATTGCCCGTGCTAGGAAATAGACTTCCCATACCCGTGCTAGGAAATAAACTTCCCATACATATCAAGCAGAGCACCTCATTGGCCCTCTTCAAGAAAAATCTTGATGAGTGGATGGGAAATAGAAAATTCACCTTGGGGATCATTCCAGTGGCTCTGCTCGATACAGGCACTGGGAATTAATGTTAGGTGGCACGATGCCATGGTAATCCTATGGGCTAGGCTTGTAAAGGCTTCAGGGCCATTAGCCTAGTACACACCTATGAACCTATAAAGCAAATCTGCAGTGATGACTGCTTGCTGCCCTGCTGAGGGGGACACTTAAGTGCAGTGGACTGGCTCCAGTAGGAAGGGATGACAGCATACCTCTCAACATCTTAGAATAAGAAATCTGGACAAGGCCATAAATAATGGGGGACATAGGCCCAAAAATAGGGAAAATTTTTTTAAAATACTGCTCTTACAAACTTAGAAAGTTGATAAACAGGTTTTGCATTAGGGTTAATTTTCTTATTGAAATGTCTGAAAATCAAATGCCTGTCATTTTCTGACTTCATTGTTCAGGGATTTGAAAAAAAACTGTAATTTTATGAAAAACAGACAAAAACGGAGACAAAAAAATCTGGACTTTCTGTGAGAGGTATGGATGGGAGTCCTGAACTGGCATCCAATCATTTTCATTTGCCAAAGACATTACAGCAGTGTTTGCAAAGAGGTGGGAAAGCCTTAAAATTGACTGGTATGTTGTGTAAGTGAGGGTAGCTGTGTGCCTTTGTAAGTGTGGTGTGAATGTTATGCATTATGAAATGTAGAGAATTTTGCTCAGTGTAGTCTCTAGCAATTTCATCATTGCTCGATTCAGACATAGTGCTGACAAACACAGGGGAATGCATTATGTTTGCGTGCATTGTTTTGGAGCGTGGTATCACTGCTACAGCTGTTGGTACTCTTTCAGTGCAAGTATCTGCTTTGGAAGTTTTCTCCAGGAGTCTGTTGCTGAGAGGATGAGACATGCTAAAGGTACACAACTGAGACAAACTACGTAAAGCAATAGTAAGAGAAAGTACCAGGTCACATCAGAGGCTTTGGAGGTCATTGTGAAGAAACAGAGCTGTTGTAAATTTTATCATTAAATACCACAAGTTCAGGATGTTCGTGTTTCACTGTTGCCACATCTGGGTCATCTGCCTGCAGGTAGCCTTCAGCTGGCCTGAATACCAGAGAGTCTTTGGATTTCTGCGTCAGATGCTGTCACGTCTTCCATGACGTCAGGGGTATAAAACATGCAGCTGACGCCATTACAATCAGTCTTTCTTGCAGTGCAGTACCCAAAGCAGACGCAGTTCGCAAGTTCCAAGTTTCAGACCCGAAATCTTCAAAAAGATAAGTACCCCGTTGGGGATCCCTTTTTCTTGTTCTAACAGACGTCAGAAAAAAATGTATTTTCTTGCCTGTGGAAAGCAAATACCTCAGAGATTTTCATTCTTACTGCGTCACTTGTTTAGGCCCAGACCACGACGTCCATCGCTGTCGGTTTTGTGCCTTGTTCAACGCCCAAACTATTAGTCATCAGGTTATTTTTGTAGCTAAATTCTTTCGTTCTCTATCTCCGTACTCAGAAATGGCTTCGTTTAGCCATCAGACTACCGATCTTCCGAAAAAACGTAAAGATAAAAAGACAGACAGACCGCATAGGTCCAAAGCTGCAGATGACGCTTCAATTAAGCTAAAATCGCCAGTCCGCCGGTACTCAGTGAAATGTTTTCGCAGCCCCTGATACCCGCTACTACAGATTCGAAGGCCTCCATGACCCATGCAGAGTCCGGTATGCCGCGAGATGCTTCGACTATAGAACCTGTGGCTGTCTCTACCATGGATGGATACGGAGGTGCTGTACAGGCACCAGCTTCTGAGCATGTATTCAGGTCTACACTTTCATATTAAACCAAATTCCTCAGGCCTAAAGCTCGCACTACGCCTAGAAAACAGGACGACCAAACTGCATATTCAGGCCCATATGCCTCAAAAACAAATGCTTAGAATGGCTGAAGACCTTGTTACCTTAATTAGGGGAAGCCAGCCTTTCCCCTCTAAGAGACCTAGAAATGATTTTCTTTCAGATTCAGGAATCCGATATCCCTGTTCCTTCCAATTACCAGGATTTGCCCTTACCTACTTATGAGGATTCTGATGCAAAGGATTCTATTCCCTCTGCTTCCCCTCCAGAAAATTTTTCCTTTGGTGAAACCTTGCATACCCTTAGGGAGCATTTCCGCTGGGAAAGCCTGGACTATTTTGAATCCAAAAACAGACTTAAAGAATTTTTACTCCTGCCTCAACACAGGCCTCTAGCTATCCCTCCTGTTCTGGCTATTGTAGATGATGTTTTCTTGGAATCTAGCCTTACCCCCAGACACTTTTCCTCCAACTCCCAAGAAACCGGACAGGTACTACAGAGTACCTGACTCTCACAAGTTCCTCTTCAAGAATCCTACTGTGGATCCAGAGACCATTTCCCAAGGACCAAAAGGCATTAAGGCTACTACTGCCAAACATCCTACCCCTTCCGATAGGGACTCTAGAGCCTTAGACAGACGGGGTAAAAAGGTATACACTTCTGCTACTTTGACCATCAGGACTTTAAATTGCCAGTTTCACATGTTAAAGTATCAGCAGCATATTATGGGACTAGTTAAACAACAAATTATGTTGATTCCTGACTGTGCTGAACACAAAGAGTTACAAGATTTAATGCATGTGGTTTTGATGCTTTAGAAGCATCTTGCAGGGCTGCTGTCACTGGGTCTGTACTTAGAAGGCATGCTTGCCTCAAGGAACAAAACTTGCCAGATCATGTTAAAGCGAAATTACTGGATGCACCTTTAAACCAAGGCCGCCTTTTTGGCAACAAATAGAAGTCCTCAAAAGGATCGAGGAAAAAGCTAAAGCTATGCAAACTGTAACATATTTCTTACAAGTACAGCCTCCCAGATTCAGTAGGCATTGGTCTGCAAAGAACCAGCCTTTTCCAGTCCCTTCCAGGGCTTCTCAGTCCAAATCTAGGAACAGCAGACCACCAAGACTTCAGTCTCAGGCTACGCACAGATCTAAGCAGTGTGGGGCTCCCACTTCCTAAGCAAGGAGTAGTAAGCCACCCCCCTACGGAAAAATGGCACAATGACTTAATCTTAACCCTTCCAAGCCCTGCTGAACTACTTGCTCCCTTAGGAGGAAAGCTCACCCTGCAAGCAAATAACTGGGAACTCATTACCCAGAACAAATGGGTTTTAAACATAGTTGCCCTAGGATACAGTTTCCACTTCCACACTCTACCAACCCCAAGTAGTTGGCCAGACCTCCCCCAAATCAGTGGGTGGAGGCCCAAAAACAAGTACTCTCTCTCCTCAGTATCAGGGCTATTCAACCTGTTCCAGCAGAACAAAGGGGACAAGGTTTTTATTCAAGACAGTTCCTAGTACCCAGGAAAGAAAACTCCTGGCGTCCTATCCTGGACCTCTCTATTCTCAACACCTTTCTGGTGGTTCCAAAATTCAAAATGCTAACTCTTCAACAGCTTCTTCCTATGCTAGCCAAGGATGCCTGGCTGGCAACCCTAGGCTTAAAGGAAGCTTACCTGCACATCCCAATAAGGGAATTCGGCAGACAATACCTACGTTTCAGGGCAAGCTCCATGTACTATCAGTTCTCTGCACTTCCGTTTGGCTTATCTACTGCACCCAGGGTATGTTCACAAAGTGCCTAGCTCCAGACATTGCATTCTGCAGGCAGAGAGATATTCAAATTTACCCATACTTGGACGATTGCCTGATTCACGCACAAAGTCAAGACTTGCTATTACAACACCTGGCATTTGTAAAGAAACTTCTAACCTCAGTGAGGTACATCATCAACGAAAAGAAATCACACCTAGTACCCTGCCAACAAATTGTATTCCTGGGAGAAAGCTTGAACACAACTTCTCAGATGGCATTCCTCACTCTGAAGAAAGAAGTTTGACAACCTACTTCAAACTATTGGCCACAAAAACCCAGCTGTCTGCAAGGAAAATACTGCAAGCTCTGGGGTTCATGGCCTCTTGCATTCTGCTAATTCCATATGCAAGACTGCATATGAGGAAACCTCAATGGTTATCTAAAAATTCTACGGTGTCAACATTCTTGGGACCTGGAAACAATGATTCCTTAAGGTCAGAGTTCCTTAGGTGGGCAGAGGTCTGCTACCACAACAAGGGACTCCCTTTCACTCTACCCACTGCTGACCAAACCCTAACAGACGTATCAGACTATGCATGGGGGGGGGGGCTCACATGGCAGGGCAGTGCATTCAGGGCAAATGGACCCAAACCAGATGCACCTGCATATCAACCAAAAAGAAATGTTAGCTGTATATTGTGCCGTTCGATTCTCAGCTAGAGCGTCTTCTGTGTGGAGACATATGTGAATGGGCGTACCTTAGTTGAAGGTTGTGCATCACAGCTGGCAAACACAGCACGTAAAAAATCTACTGCCAATCATTAGCGGACCGGAGTTCCACTGTGGCGACCCCTAACCAGGAAAAAGCCGAAAGACACAAACAAACATAGAATGCTCTGATAGCCTTCAAAGACCTTATTCTTACAGGACAACTATTAGTATGTCTTTACCAACACCACAGTTATATGGTACATAAACAAGCAGGGGGGAACCCACTCCTACCCTCTCTGCAGACTAGCCATGGCTCTATGGAACACAGCCTTGAGCTACCAAGTGCACCTACAAGCTCAGTTCCTGCCAGGTAAACTAAATTCACTGGCAGACGACTTAAGCAGAAATATCATGGACCCACACGAATGGAGACTGGAACCCAAAATATTCAAGCTCTTGAGGAACAAATGGGGAACTCCAGTGGTAGACCTGTTTGCCTCCCCTCAGAACCCCCAATTGAACAAATTCTGCACCAGAACTCCCCACAGTCAAGCTTGGAAAGTGGATACCCTGTCCTTTACCGGGAAAGGCTTTCGGTTTATGCCTTTCCCCCTCTGCCTCTCCTCTCGAAGGTTCTACTAAAGATCAAACAGGACAAGCCAAGGGCAATACTGATTGCACAAGACTGGCCACGCCAGCACAATTTGCACAATTTGACTGTGCTTACAACTAAGGCACCTGCCTTAGACCCCTTCCCTGCTGTCCCAACAGGTGGGCCAGATTCTGCACCCTCAGCTTCAAACCCTGAACATTACAGCCTGGCTAATCCCCTGAGCTCACCTCTAGCAACTCTCAGTAAGCAGGTGCTGGATGTCATTCTTGAGGCAAGGAGGCCTAGTACTAGAAAATCCTATTCAGAAAAGTGGAAAAGATACTGTTCCTGGAGCCAAGATTAGGGGATGGGCACAATGGTGCCCAGCTTACCCAATATTCTAGATAAACAGAAACATTAAAATTTAATTTATGTTATGAAACTTAATTGCAAATTGTATCCAAACTTTGTAACATGGAGCTTTTCTCCCTGGGCCTCCGCTGAAAACGGCCCCCTCTGAGACCAGTGGACATCCATGGTCAAACTGAAAATAAATAAATAAATAAATGTTCCACAAGGACCAATCCTTCTAGTTTATTAAGATTCATGCCTCTGCCATTTCAGCACATTATAACACTGAGCCACCCCCCTCTTCTCTCACCCCCTACTAAACAATTCCTTAGGAGGGGCCAAAAATTATGACCCCCCCCCCCCCAGGAGAGCTCCCACTCCAGCCTGGGACCTTAACTTTGTATTGGAAACACAAGGGGTAATTGGCTAGGCTTAAAATGGCTCGCAAGGGCAGGTAGCTTAGTACTAATCTATGAACCTATGAAAAACTCACTCTTCCCCCCTCTGAACCAGCTGCTACAGCAGAGTTGAAATTCCTTTCTTGGAAAACAGCCTTACTTCTAGCCATCACTTCAGCAAGAAGAGTGTCTGAACTGCAGGCCCTCGTGGCAGTGGAACCCTTAATTATCTTCCTTACGGACATGGTCTCCCTCAGGACTAAACCATCCTTTATGCCCAAAGTGGTGTCTAGTGTGGCCCTAAACAAGTCTATTCATTTGCCTACTTTTTTCCCTAATCCTCAAAATAAAGGGGAAAGGATACTGCATTCTCTGGACGTGCCCCGAGAACTTAGATTCTATTTGGACAGGGCTAAGCTTCTCAGAAAACCTGACCAGCTGCTAGTTAGCTTTGCAGCAGGGGCAGAGGGAAGGCCACTTCAAAGCAAACCATTTCCAAATGGATAGCCCATTGCATTCATTTCTACTACAAGCACCATAGCAAACCTACCCCACAGGGTAGAAGATCTCATTCCATCAGGGCTGCATCTACCTCTGTGGCATTTCTCAGAGAAGTCCCTACCAGGGACATCCTGGAAGCTACTACCTGGAGCTATGTACATACTTTCACCAAGCATTACCACCTGCCTATCTTTTCTAAATCCAAAGCTGGATTTGCCATAGCAGTCTTATAGTGTCCGATTGCTGGCCCTAATGCTCTTTAACTGCCTCCACCCTTCCTTAGCTTTGGGAATCAACCCAAATGTGATGACTGCAACAGTGAAACACAAACAACATAGTACAGTTGTGTACACTTATCATAAATGTAGATGTTAGAGTGTATTCACTGTTGCAGTCATTGTTACCCTCCCTCCCACCCCCTGACTTCTCTTGGCTCTACCTTTCCTTCTTGTTTGGTATATATTATATCATGTGCATTTGCTTTTCGCTGGGGGTGTACCATACCATACAACTGCTTCCTATTGTGGGGGCACCTGACATCTGGGGCAAGAAAAAAATGATGCAATAGCGTCAGCTGCATGTTTTATATCCCTGATGTCATGGAAGAGGCGAAAGCATCCAACGCAGAAATCCAAAGACTCTGGTATTCAGGCCAGCTGAGGGCTACATGCAGGCAGATAACCCAAATGTGATGACTGCAACAGTGAATACACTTGAACATCTACATTTATTGTAAGTGTACACAACTGAACTTTATGTTATAGGAGAACTATGTAAAGATAACCATGTCAACAGCCAGAATGCATTACAAGTTGAATATTTTACTGAGCACATTTTAAAAAAATGGATAGAATGGCCTAAACTCTGGACTGATGCATGTTCTTTTTTCCCCCTTTATTCCTGGGAAATGCTGTTCAAAAGTGAAGAGACGTAGGAGGGAACAGTTTTAGTGGCACACCAGCCTGTGATTTGTTTGAGGTCTATTGTCATGCAAAGCTGACTAAATAGTTGAATCTACCCAAGCTGGAAATGTGAGACTGTAGCCCACTGAAGGAGGGGAGATGAGAGGAGTAACTTGGCCAGGAATTGAAACTTGCAAAACTGCTCCTTGTGAAAAGTCTTTACCTCAGTAATTTGGTGACACTTTTGCAAGCTTCTTTCAGAGAATGTGTAGTACATCAATAGGAACAACATTTGTAAAACTCAGTGGAGACCAGTCAATGACACGAGCTGCAGACTCCCAAACTTGGTAGTTTTTTTTCAGGTGTTCCATTCTAAGTGAATGGAAGTCTAGTCTGACAACAAACGGTAGGGCTATTTATCCTCACAATCTATGCATTATGGGACAGATTTAGCTTTCCAAACGAAATCACGATGTCTGCCCCCCATGAGGGCAGACGAGAGTAAAAACAAAATAAAATTAGGAATGAGTACTTATTTTGCTGCAGACAGCTTTGGGAGGTGCAGAAAATCATGGCAAGATAAAAAATATGTTTTTTTTCATCATTTGCCCGTAGTGGTCCTTTAAATGAAACTGAACATAAAATGCGAAATATAAAATGACGTAGGCCTGCATTAATATGGCTGCATTTCTAGACCTACGCAAACAGAAGACTGTAGTTAGGATTTATTCTAGCAGAACTATATCACATGAAGCCTATCCTTACAAATGCCCTTGAAATCACCTCAATGTCTAAAATCACACAAATATTTTTGAACCAGAGAACAATTAGCCCTTAAAGTGCATTTATGTTGGCACCAACTAGAAAACCTTTTCCTTTTGTTCATATAGAATTTTCTATTAGCAGGCTTTCTTGCCTCCATTAGTACCTGCTGCCCCTGCTCAGTAAGCAGGTGCCTAAAAAGGAATATTATACAATGACCCCGCATTAATATTCCAAAACGTGCACACCGATTGGTCAGCGTGACCATTGTAAATCCAACTTATACTGGAAAATGGAAAAGGTCCAGTCGCCCAAACTTTTTCCATTAGTACAAGTCTTGATTTTTTGCGTTTTTGGTAGCAACGGAGAACTTAAGAGCTCCGTTGATGTAATCTCGTTATAGCGGGATATCTTTAAAAAAAGGCAATGAAGATCTTCTTCTCCGTTGCTTTTTTTAAAGCTCTCTCGCTATGTTAAACTCTAACATATAGAGAGACAGCTTAAAAAAAAAGGGAACGGAGATCTTCCTTTCTCCGTTGCTTCCACACACAGCTCTGATGTACTGCATAAACATACGCATGCGCCGTACATCAGAACTGCCGCAGAATACCGGACAGCTGCACGTAGGCATTATACAATAACATTATTTAAGAAAAGTATTTTTTTCTAAAATATTGTCATTGTATAATAGCAATAACCCACTTCTGGATGTGGGTAATGCTGGATTTACTCATGGTTGTCTTTGTTTGGCCACTCGGGCTTCACCCTTGTGACCAAACCACACCAACTGTGGGTAAATCCAGCATGCTTAAAGAACTCATCATCCAGGCAGTCAGAGTTGTAAGAAGTCTTTGCACACAGACATGCTTAATTTAAAAGATACAATGACAAGCAATTCAGTGAAAAAGGTTTCATATGATTGCAAGTGACTAAGACCGTGCACGATTCAGTTTACTTAAAGATAACCAGTGCATTTTTTCTTAGGTTTAAGACAGAATGTTTTAGCATAAAAGCTGATTTTCACACCTGGGAGGGAAACAGAGATAAGAACAGAACAAACTGCAACTGGTTTAAGTGGGGACACCACTTTAGATTCTTACCTGTAGGTTAGGTAATACTAGTGGCTGCAGCTGCTCCTATCTGGCAGATTAAAACAGTTTTAAAGATGAACATAGCTTTGAATGTTTGTTCAAAGTGAATAACGGATGGTGCATTTTGAAAATGCATTTAGACTTGTTTTAATGAAAACCCTCAAGGTCTTGAAAAATGGAATACAGGTACAAATGAAGATGATAAATTACAACTTACATAACTGTTAAATTGATAATATTCACTTTGTTGTATAGTTGTCTTGTTATATGCCATCTCTGATATACAGGCTTGTCTTGAATGATTGTAATTTTAACTGGAGCTTTTCTCCTTGGGTCTCCACTGACAACAGGCCTTTGGCTCAGCTGGATCAACTCGGTTAACAAATGACAATAAATATAAATAATAAACAAAAAAAAAAGTGTGCGTGCATTTAATACAAAAGCTGTGTGTAACGGATGGGAAAAATTGCTTTCTTGTCATGATGGCTACACTATCTACAATATCTGCCATTTAAACTGTCTGACAAATTCAGAACACAAGTAGGAATTGTGAAAGACATTTGGAAAGAAATGAGCATGCAAATTGGATAAGATTTCAGAATGAAACTTCAGCAGAGTACCCACCCTAAAACAACATAGGCACAAGCTGACTTTTTGAATCTTTACAACCTCCAAACAACCCACAAGACTTACCATTATGTTTCAGTTAACTATATTGAAAAGCCATAAATTCAAGCCTAATACCCTTATTCCTTAGGATACTCTTTCTGAAAATCTCAGTCTTGCTTCAAAACTCAGTGCTACGACATATACCAGCTTTAGGGAACAATCCAATATTATATCCATCCACGAAAAGACTGTATAGCAATATGACAAATGACAAACCAATAGCTACTCTATCCCTCATTTGCAACATCCTTTAAAAAGTGTATAAATAAACTATGGCACAAAAAAATAACATTCTCTCAACAATGCAGCACTGATTTTGGCCTGGATGTATTTACTCTGTACTTAATTTCTGAGTTGCTGGCTACTGAGATTTGTCTGCATACATCAACTGGACATAAGCTGATTTAAGTATATTTTCTGCACTTTTTGTGGTTTTATAATTTGGACTGGGATTCCTCATAGGGTTGCCACCTTTTCAAATGCCCAAAGTGGGACATTTTTTGGTACAAACATCAGATTTTGCAGGGGAAAACATACCCAAGGCCAGTACAAAGGACATAACTTCACATTTTTGCCTAAATAAAAGCTTATTCTTGTAGCATGTTAGTTGCTTATTCTGTTTCTTATAACATTTAGGTGTTTCAGATACAGAATAACTGTTTCTCTAACTATTACATAAAATATAGGAAATATTTTTGTCCTAAAATCTCAGGACATTTGCCATTTTTTCAATTTTTTTGCAGGACACAGCTGCCTAAAGAGGGACTGTCCCTCGCAAAGTGGGACAGGTGGTAACCCTAACTCCTCATATCTAGCTCTGTAACTGTCTTCCACACCCCCCTCCCTGTTTTTGGTTGTAGTTTAAATTTGGTGACTTTTGCAGTGCCCGCCCCACTGTAGATTTGATCTAGGACACTCCCCCAGTCCCATCTCTTTACCGCATTCTACCTAATAAACCCTTTCTGCACTTGCTTTTAGTCCTTTTTAATTTAATTACATTTTTTCAAACTGTGTGTGGACTAATATTGCTACATACTCAAGTGTGCCAGCTTGCACTGCATGTGAATTGTTTTTACTACTGCTTTTGCTACTTTTCTGGAAAAAATAAATAATCTGCTTTTACTGTATTTGTGTTTCTTCCTACTTTATTTTGCTTTTGCGTCATCTTAAAAGTACTCAGTTGTATTTATTACTTCTTGGTGCAACTCATTCTAAACCTTTTAGTTTAAGCACTTGGGCTTCAGACCAGTTGTTTAATATTAGGAAGGTTTGTGGCCTGCACTGTGGTGGCAGGACAGGTAGCTCACATCCTTCTAAGTTGGGAACTGCTGATTGAGGGCTCAGTGTCTGTTATTCTAAAAGTGTATTGGTTCTGGTTTAAGCACTTGGGCTTCAGACCAGTTATTTTATATTAAGAAGGTTCGTGGTCTGCACTCTTGTGGGAGGAGAGGCTGGACTCTGCCCTTCTGAGCTGGGAATTTCTGGTTAAAGGCTTATAGTGCCTGCATATTTCAACTGTTTCTTACTGAAATCGGTACACCTTGTTTGCTGTAGCATAGACTAGATCCAGGCCTGCTGAATCTAGCTCTGTTTGTATGCTTGTTGTTTGCTTGTTATTTCCCTGAAACGCTAATACCAACTAAAACGCGGCTTTTCAGTGCTTCTGTGGATCCCTAGCGATATCTGCATTGCTTACTGTACTCATTTCCTGGTTTCACTTAAAAGAAAGTTACTGTTTTTCATTTTTGCATTTAGGTTACCTGTAACACATACCATTTAAGTTACCTGGCACTTGCTCACTAAAGGCACTTCCTCACTAAAGCAATTATATAAGTCAGCACTAAAAAATTAAAAGCACTACACTCTCAAAGTCCTCTTGAGTACCTTGTTCCCCACTGGCCCTTTTATTTCAATTATAAAGGAATTCCCAATACTATTCTAGCATGTCCAAAGGTCAGTTGTTCATAGGTTCATAGGTTCATACTAGGCTATCTGCCCGAGGGCATTTACAAGCCTAGCCCATCGTTTTGTGGCTTACGCCACCCCTTTAGTATGGGGAACTATACCCATTATTTTGCTGTGCCTCTGTCGAGCAGTGACACTGAGGTAATCCCTGGGGTATATCTGTGATCTCCCATCCATTGGTCAAGATTTCTCTTGAACAAGGCCAGCGAGGTGCTCTGCCTCACATGTACCGGGATTTTGTTCCACAGCATAGGGAGTCTTTGGGTGATGAATCTATCCCTCCAGCACGTCCTATTAATAGCCGTGTCAAGGTTTAAGTCTCCGCCCTTGTGGCTCTGATGGATCTAGATTTTTTGAGGTGAAGCATATTCATCAAATCTGGGTTTGACATGGCCTTGTATGTTAGGCAAAGGTCACCTCTGAGCAAGCGGTGGCGACTGAATAGAGCTGGAGTTCTTTCAGTCGGGCAGCATAGGACAGATTTTGAGACCCTTTATCCTTTTGGTGAGGAACTTTTGTGGCCTCTCCAGCTGCTGCAAGTGTCGGGTCAGATACATTCCGAATGGGGCATTGTACTCCATCATTGGTCTGATGAGTGATGAGTAAAGGGAGACTATGACCTCCCTTGATCTAGATGAGAATCCCTTCATGATAAGGTGGGCAATGTAGAAGGTCTTCCTAACTACTTTAGCTACATGGGTGTCGAATGACAGACTACTATCAACCTGGGTCCCCAGGTCCCTGATAACTTCTTCTGTGCTCAGTGGATTGCCACCTATTTGGTAGCTAGGGGTAACCTTGTTTTTCCCGAAGGGTATGACTATGCATTTTTGGCATTTAACTTTAGGCGTGGCTCTGGCACCAGTTATCCGTTTCTGTGAGACCCTTCTGAAGGATATCTGTGTCAGATGTGTTTTCTACTATGGCCCAGTTTGCAGTCATCTGCAAACTTTGTCAGCCATAACCCTCCTGTGTTTGCTTGTACTTGGAAAAGTAGATGCCAAACAAGAGTGGGCCCAGGACTGAGCCCTGTGGGACACCACTTGTGACAGGCTGTGGGTCGGACATGGTGCCAGCAACTCTGACCCTGTGGGTTCTGTCACTCAGCCAGTGTGCAACCCATCGTGTGATGTATGGTTTGTCATTTAAGCTGAGGAGTTTTCCAATGATACCCGAGAGGGGTATTGTATCGAGGCCTTAGCCAGATCGAGGTAGGCTGTATGGACTGCCTTTCCCTCATCAATGGCTTTGGTGACTGTTTGAAAAAGTCAACCAAGTTTAAAAGGCATGATCTGCCTTTGACAAAGCCAAACTGGGTTGGATCCAAAGTCTGCAAATTCCCTATGTCTTTATTTATGAGGCTCATTATGATCCTCTCCATGGCTTTGCAGATAAGGCTTGTCAAGCTAATGGGCGGTAATTTCTAGGGTCGGTGGAGGCACCGCCTTTGTGAAGTGGTACCACAGTTGCAGTGCGCCACTCCTGGAGTGCGTATCCAGAGGTAAGACTTTGATTAAACAGCTGTCCTAGCTGTGGGTTTAATTCCTCATTGAGTTCATGGAGCACACAGCCGGGGACACCATCAGGTCCCATGGATGCTGTGTTTTTGCTTTGGAGAGAGCAGTTCTCACTTGGGCGCTGGAGATGTTTGGGGGCTGCAATCGTTTGGTATAGATATCTCTCCTTTTGGGGAGGGGAGTTTGCACTGAACCTGTCAGCCAGTATGTTGGCAATGTCTGTAGGATCAGTAATCTTCACATCATTTTGAACTAGCTCTGAGCATATCTGGGAGTTTCCTCCCAGGTTTCTAACATAGCTAAAGAAGGCCTTATGATTGTCTTTTGAGTCTTTAGCTATTTTCTCTCGAAATTTGCTTTGGATGATTTTATGAGAGCTCTTAGTTTTTACTTATAGTGATCAAGGGTGTCTTACCTTTTAAGGATTTTGCTCTATCTTGTAGTAGCTTTCTCCTTTTGTTGTAGAGTTTGTTTATGGCTGGGGTCCACCAGACTGGGCGCTTGCCTTTGGTACAAAGAGTCTTTGTTTTGCTTGGGATTGCCTTATCCATGCAGTCCTGCAGGTGCTGGTAGAAGGCATTTGTAAGTGATTCAGCGGCTTGAGTACTGTTTTCCGCCGGCTCGGGGGCCTTAAAGGAGACCACACTAGTCTTTAGAAGTGTGAAGTCGGCTTTTGAGAAGTTCTTTACTGTGGTCTTTTTTATTTCAGGTGGGGGTGGGATGAGGACCTCCAGCGAGATTAGTTGTGGTCTGATCTCACCAGTGAGGGGTACACCTCCGGTGTTGAACATTGTGCTCCCATGTTCGTGATGATGAGATCAAGTATGTTATCTCCTCTTGTGGGGATGGTGACTAGTTGTTCCATGGCATTTGAGTTTATGAATTCCAGGAACTTTTGGGCTAGGGTGTTTGGGCTTGAGTAGTGTTCCCAGTCTATATTAGGGTAATTGAAGTCACCTAGTATGATGGTGTTTGGTGATACATTTATCCCCTCTAGTGTTTTCAGGAAGGCCATGTGAGGTTCCTGAGTTTGTGAGGGTGGCCTGTAACATGCTACAATTTGCAGAGCAGTCTTGCCTATGGTTAATTGCACCTGGATGGTCTCCGATGCATCGTGCGTTGCCACCAGTCTTGAGGTGTGGGTGTCCTTGATGAATATGGATACCCCCCCCTCCTTTCTTGGTATTGTCCGGATTTTGGGGCGGAGCATGATATGAGGTAAAACCTGATAGCTGGGGTGCTCTCAGGAGCCTTGAACCAGGTTTCTGTCACAGCACAGACATCGATGTTCTCCATACTGAGAAGGGCCTCGAGTGCGTGCATTTTGAGATTTAGACTTCTGGCATTGAGCAGCATTACCCTTAGTTTTTTCCTTTTTGTGTTCTAGGGTGGTAGGTTTAGAATTTGAGCCTTGCCTAAAAAGGCACTATGGGGTGGCAAGAGCCTTTGCCAATATCCGGAATCCCAGGGGTGACAGGTGCAAGCCGTCCCTTGCGAAGCAGCGTGGCTTGTCCAGCATGTCATCCCAGGCAGACAAGACACTGGATCCCCTTTGAATGACACCAGTGTTTAAGCCAATTGTTAAAGCTGATCATCTTATCTCTGTATTGTGGCATCATTCTTGGTGAAGGTAGTATACTGCTCAAGGTCAGGGTCATACCTGCCTGTGCTACATAATCAGAGAGCTCCTCAATGTCTCTTTTCATGTAGTCCAAGGAGGTACATCTCAGGTCGTTTACACCAGCGTGGACAATGACCGAGTCATATTTGTACCTGCTGTTGAGAGACCTGAGTGCTTGCGTTATGTGGCAGATTCTAGCGCCCGACAGGCAGCTTACTGTGACCTTCTCCTTACTCAGTCTGGTGAGCGGGACGTCAGTGTGTCTGACTATGGAGTCACCAATGACTAGTGTGTCTGGCATTGTGTTTGGCCTTAAGGGCTGTGACTGTTTGACACTCTGACTGTGAGGTCTAGGTGTTGCAGGTGTTGTGTTCTGAGGTGGTGGTTGTTTGGGTGCCTGCTTTGGTGGCCTCTGCTGTTTTGGTAGATTTTTGATCAGAGCCTCCGAGTATGTCTTTGTGTGTTTATGTGTAGGATTTGAGGTTGTAATGGTACTATGTGAGACTGGGTCTAGGTCTATAGTGTGTGTGGTAACCTTCTCCTCCTGACTTGTCTTGCCAGTCCTATGTTGAGAGAGCTCAGCCTTCAGTTTGGCCGTATAGTTGCATCTCTCGCATGTATTTGTGTTTTGTGGGAGGAGGAGAGGGTTGTCTGTGTACATGAGGCAATTGTAACATTGCCTCAATATTCCCAGGTTCACCAGCTGCGCAGGAGAGGACACTAGCAACTGATCCCTCGACATGCTAGAAGGAATAGACAAAAAAAGCTTTAAAAAAGATTCCGGGGGACGTGGGTGACCGAGAAATGGGGGGTTGCCTTTTTGGGGTACTATGACAAGAGTGCCGTATCAAGGTAATAAGTACTGTAGGAGCAAGTGCTACGTTTAACAGATAGAGAATAGTCTACTTGGAGTCAAGTAGAGATGATCTTTTTAATTATAGGATACGCTGATTAGATCAGTAGTATAGTTCCAGCAAGGTAGTTTTAAGGGAAAATTTGAAGAGTGGACTTTAGGTAGCCCGAATAGTTTAAACCTGCTTAACCGGCGCTGCCCTAGTGTGCAACGGTAGCAACTCCGTGCTAAATCGGGCTAAATCACGCTAGTGCGCGCTAAAGCGTGCTTTATAGCAGGGGGCTGGAAAAGACAGGAAATGACCCAAAATGGCCAATAAACTACAAGTTACTGCCTTAAACCACTCCTCTGAGGACAAATGAAGGAGTTATGGAAATGACCCCTAGTGGCCAATAAAACTACAGTTTCAAGTCAGTAACCACCTCTACGGGGGGCAGGGAAGCTGCTCAATGTTAGTCACTGCCACTGATGAACACAGAGACCCTCCTTCAGCCCAAGCAAAAATGGCCTCACAGAAACTTTCAAACAGTTCAGGAACAGCAAGCCTGTAACTGAACTTTTTAACTCTCAGAAAAGTGGGAAAAAAGCAAGATTTTTTTTTTGTTTTTCGTTTTTTACAGAGATAGCAGAGGCTCACAAGTAATATCAAGTTATAACAGTGCAGTAAATGACCCCCACAAAAGTGCTAGGTCAAGGACAGAAAATATGCAAGTTTTAAGAAAAATGATTTAAAATTAAGTGCAAACAGGAAATTCAGCAAACAGCTTTTGGTTGTGCTCTAAATACAGCTACTAATACAGAAATCAAGTTTAACAAGCCAGAAAATGCTCAAGCTAGGCAGCTATGCAGAAAAACTTAGCAAATAAACAGAGAAAAAATACTTAAAATCTCAAAAGTGGCTCCCTTCTTCTCTCAGCGTTTTTTCCTCTTGGAGGGTGCTTCACCAACAGCCAACAAGCCTGAAAAGACGCTCAAACCACGAGGCAACTAGGTTTTAAGAGAGGAAGATGAAGGAGTTCTCCGGTCCAAAGGTCAGTTGTCAATCTTCTCTCCGGTCCAGCTGGTGAATCTGGGAATCTTCAGGCAATGTTACAACTGCCTCATGTACGCAGACAACCCTCTCCTCCTCCCAACAAATTCCAACACATGTGAGAGATGCAACCATATAGTCAAACTGGAGGCTAAGCTCTCTCAACTCAGTACTGGCGTAACCAGTCAGGAGGAGAAGGAAACCACACTCAGTACAATTCCAGTCTCACATAGACCTACCACGACAGCAAACCAAACACAAAAACATACTCGGAGGCTCTAAATAAAAATCTGCCTAAGCAGCAGAGACCTCCAAAGCAGACACCCAAGCAACCGCTACCCCAAAACAAAACACGTGCAACACATAGCTCACAAAGCCAGTGTGCCAAACAGTCACAGCCCTTAAGGCTAAACAACACACCTGATACACTTGTAATAGGTGACTATCATCAGGCACACTGACGTCCCGCTCACCAGGCTGAACAAGTAGAAGGTCACAGTGAGCTGCCTGTCGGGCGCTAGGATCCGCCACATAACACAAGCACTCAGGTCACTCCAAGGCAAGTACAAATATGACTCAGTCATTGTCCATGCTGGTGTGAATGACCTGAGACGTACCTCCCTGGACTACATGAAGAGACATAGAGGAGCTCTCTGAGCATGTGGCCCAGGCCAGTATGACCCCGACCTTGAACAGCATCTTCCTCACCAAGAATGATGCCACAATATGAAGACAAGATGATCAATTTCAACAATTGGCTTAAGTATTGATGTCATTCAAAGGGGATCCAATGCCCGTCAGCCTGGGATGACATGCTCGACAAGCCACAACGCTTCGCTAGGGACGGCTTGCACCTGTCACCCCTGGGCTTTCGGATATTGGCAAAGGCTCTTGCTACCCCCATAGTGCCTTTTTTAGGCAAGGCTCAAAAGACAAACCCACCTCCATAGGTATCACAAGGGATAAGAAACTAACAGTAATGCTACTCAACGCCAGAAGTCTAAACCTCAAGATGCACGCACTCTAAACTCTCCTTAGCATGGATAACATAGATATCTGTGCAGTAACAGAAACCTGGTTCAAGGCTCCCGAGAGCACCCCAGCACTACCAGGTTAAACCTCGCACCATGCTTTTCGGCCCCAAAACTTGGACCGACCCACAAAAGGAGGGGAAGTATCAATATTCGTCAAAGCTACCCACACCTCCAGGTTGGTGGCACAGCACGAAGCATCAGAGACTATCCATGTGCAACAGTGGGTAAAACTGCCTTCCAGTTTATAGCCTGCTACAGATCACCCTCCTTAACCCAGGAACCCCACTCAGCCTTCTTGAGAACACTGAAAAATATGAAGGTCTCTCCAAACACCATTATAATGGGCGACTTCAACTACCCAAACATAGACTGGGAGCATTACTCTAGCTCCAACACCCTAGCCCAAAGGTTCCTAGAATTTATAAAGTCAAATGCTATGGAACAACTTGTTACCACTCCCACAAAAGGGGAAAACATACTGGACCTGATCATCACCAACATGGGGACTCTATGCTCCAGACCAGAAGTGTATCCCTCACTGGTAAGATCAGACCATAAAACTAATCTCACTGGATATTCACATCCCAACACCACCCCCTGCCCAGAAAGCCACAGTGAAAAACTTCTCTAAAGCAAATTTCACACTTCTCAAACCGAGGTGGAATCCTTCAAAGCCCCCGGGCCTGTGGAAAATACGGCCCAGACCGCAGAATCCTTTATAAACACATTCTATGAACACCTTCAGGAATGTGTGGATCATGCGATCCCAAATAAAACCAAGACCCAACCTCCAAAGGCAGACATCCTGTCTGGTGGACCCCAGCCACAAACTATACAATAGAAGGAGGAAGCTACTAAATGATGGAGCAAAATTCCAAAAAGGAAAGGCATCTCCGATCAGCATTAACAAAAAACTACGGGCACTCATAAAATCGTCCAAGGCCAGCTTAGAGAGAAAAATTGCACAGGACACCAATGATAATCACAAGGCTTTCTTTAGTTATGTTAGGAACCTGGGTGGTAATTCGCAGATATGCTCAGAATTAGTCCAAAATGACAAAAAATACACCGAACCCACAAACATTGCCAACATCCTAGCTGACAGGTTCAGTGCAAACTCCCCCCCCCCACCAAAAGGGCAAATATCTATCCCAGCAGAGTGCTGCCCCCCCTGACATCTCAGATGCTCAGGTAAGAGCCGCCCTCTCCAAAGCAAAAAAAAAAACACAGCATCAATGGGACCAGATGGTGTCCCGGGCTGCGTCCTACATGAACTCCAAGAAGAGCTAAACCCAAACATAAAACTACTGTTCAATCTCAGCCTTACAACAGGATATGTACCCAAAGAGTGGCGTACAGCAACTGTGGTCCCTCTCCACAAAGATGGTGCCTCAACGGATCCTGGAAACTATCGCCCCATAAGCCTGACTAGCTTGCTCTGCAAAGCTATGGAAAGGATCATCATGGACCACATAAATAAAGATATTGGGGACCTACAGACACTGGATCCTACCCAGTTCGGCTTTGTTAAGAGCAGATCCTGCCTCTTAAACCTGGTTGATTTCTTTGAAACAGTCACCAAGGCCATTGACGAGGGGAAGGTGGTCCACACAGCATACCCGGACCTCGCAAAAGCCTTCGATACAATACCCCACTCGGGCATTATAGACAAGCTCACCAGCTTAAATATAAATCCATATGTCACCAGATGGGTTGCAAACTGGCTCAAGGACAGAACCCACATGGTTAGAATTGCTGGAGCCATGTCAAGACTCCAAACCAGTTACAAGTGGCATCCCACAAGGCTCAGTCCTGGGACCTCTCTTGTTCGGTATATATTTCTCGGAGGTACAGGCCAACACGGAAGGACTGTGGCTGACCAAGTTCGCAGATGACTGCAAACTGGGTGCCATAATAGACTCTCCAGCCAACACAAGCATCCTCCAAAAGGGCCTCATAGAAACAGACAAATGGTGCCAGAGCCATGGCCTCAAGCTAAACGCCAAAAAGTGTATAGTCATCCCCTTTGGCAAAAACAAAGTGCCCACAAATTACCACATAGGTGGTAATCCATTACGTACAGAAGTAATTAGGGACCTGGGGACCCAAGTTGATAGCAATCTCTCATTTGACAACCACGTGGCCAAAGTGATTAGAAAAACATTTTATATAGCCCACCTAATCATGAAGGGATTCACATCTAGATCAGGGGAGGTCATTGTGCCTCTTTACTCATCCCTCATCAGGCCCATAATTGAGTACAATGCCCCTTTTGGGATGTACCTTACCAGACACCTGCAGCAACTGGAAAGACCCCAAAAGTACCTCACCAAGAGGATCAAAGGGCTCAAACAGATGCCATATGCTGTCCGGTTAAAGAAACCCCAGCTCTACTCAGTGGCATACCGCCTGTTCAGAGGCGATCTGTGCCTGACGTATAAAGCCATGTCCAACCCCGAATTAATGGACATGCTGCACTTCAGAAAATCCAAATCCCATCGAGCTACACGCTCGAGAGACTTTAACCTCAGCACTGAAATAAGTAGGACATGCTGGAGGGACAGATTCATAACCCAGAGGCTCCCTTCACTCTGGAATAAAATCCCAGTCCAGATTAGGCAGAGTCCCTCATTGACCCTCTTCAAGAGGAATCTTGATGAGTGGATGGGAGATCGTAGGTTTACCCCAGGTATCACTTCTGTGTCACTGTTAGACAGAGGCACAGTATACTAACCTCAAAAAAGGGCATAGCAAAATTAATTTAAAATGGGTGGCAAAAGCCAAACACATTCTGGATAGGCTTATAAATGCTCTAGGGCAGATAGCCTAGTATGAACCTATGAACCTAATGTCAACGAAAAAAAGTGTGCAACTCTGAGCCACCCTGAAGTTGCTACTCCTGCAGAAGAACGCCAAAAGGTAATCCATGAATGTATGATGCAAACACCTGAGTGACAAGTGCCCTTCTTACTCAACTGTGAAGAAGTGAGGTGCAAACTTTCATTGTGGAGATTGAGACCAAAGATGCAGCAAGGTCTGGGAGGCCTCAAAATCATGAGCTGATTTTAGCAGATCGGCAAATATTGACTAAAACAATTGCTGAGACACTATAGGTATCCAGGTGCATGCTGGGTTTATAATCCATGAGCACCTGGGTGTGCAGACGCTGTCAGCCAAGTGGGGTGCCCAAACGTTTGAATGAAGACAGGGGGGTGGGGGAGTTGAGTGGACACTTCCAAGTTGATTCTAAGGCATTTTAGTTGAGCTGGTGCCAACTTTTTGAAATGACAAGTTACTGTTGATGAAACATGGTTACACAACTATGAACCCGAGACAAAAGCAGTCCATACAATGAGGACACTCAGGCTCACCAACCCCAAAGTTGTTCAAGACCCAAAAGTCAGCAGGAAAGGTCACGGCCACACTGTTTTAGGATCAGGAGGGAGTTGTAACGACCTACTATCTTCCAAGGGGCCAAACAGTTAATGCAGAATAGTACGGATGTAACTTGTGCCAATTAAAAGGAGGCATTGAAAAAAACGAGAGGGAAGTTGCAGAGAAGAGGTCTTTTTTTGCAAGACAATACACCTATTCACAAGGCTGGCAAAACGATGGAGGTTTTGACACAATTTGGGTTTGAGTGCATAGATCATCCAGCATACTCACCAGATCCTGCTCCATCTGGACTATTCCTGGTTTCCAAACTTAAAAAAAAAAATTGAAAGGGCTGCGATTCGGAGGCGACTGCAGCAATGAAGTAGTATTTTACAATTTTAGAGTGATTCGGTGGCGACTGCAGCAATGAAGTAGTATTTTATTTTACATACATTTACCGGGAAAGTCAGACTGGACATATGTCCATTTTCAGCAGAGGCCCAGGGAGAAAAGCTCCAGAAAGCAGAGTACAAACACATTAGGAACAAAAGAAACAATTTAGAGACAAGTATAATATGCAGTTTTTAGTAGGGTTACAAACATAGATAAAACATAGCAGACATCAAAATCATGTGGCTTCAATTTCAGACAATTTATGTACTGAGTGTATGACTGAAATGCTTAGGGACAGTTTGCAGGAAAAGCGGGTGGTGATTAGTCGGGGTTTAAGCAGAGACACTGCCAGTGCTGTTGGAAGTGTCGTTTGAGGCTGCTTTTGAACTGGGTTAAGGAACATTGGTGAGCAAGTTCAGAAGGTTGCATATTCCAAGTTTTGCCTACTGAGTTGGTGAATAGAGTCCTCAGCCACATTTATGCTCTTAGTTGTTCGCACCAGCAGTTTGTCAGCAGAGCGTAGGGACTTCAAGTTGCTGTATGGTTTGATGATCTTGTTTAGTGCTGGTGTTTTTTCGGGTCGATATAGTATTTTGTGGGTTATTATAAGTTGGTTTATCAGAGAAGACTGGGCCACTCCAGCCATCCTAGCAGAGTTAGGTTGATACAATGGTGGCTCCTGGAGGTAGCACCTGTAGCAAATCTAGCAATATGGTTTTAACAACTAGCAAATTTGGTAAGGGTGGCTTGGTTCAGGTTAGTGAAGAGGGGAGAGGCACAGAGGAGGGTAGATAGCAGGTGGGACCAAGCGATAGTGGTTCTTGCAAAATGTGTGAGGAAGGGTTTGATCCTGTATAGGGAGCCCAGCTTTTTGTTGACAGATTTGATGGTTTGACTGGCATGGACATCAAATTTTAGGGCGTTATCGACTGACGCCCAGGAGTTTTGTGTGAGTACCTGTGGATATAATTGTGCCATTGTTGGAACTTACAGTAAAGAATTGTGAGGAGGATTTACAGGTGGGGAAATAAGCAGTTTAGTTTTGTTGGGGTTTAATAGAAACTGACAGTTTGCAAACCATTTTTCTACATTATTGAAAGTATTCTGGGTTAGGGTCATAAGCTCAGTTGAGGAGGTGTTACATATTAAAGTAGGGTCATTTGCATATTGGATGAAGGTGGCGTTGGGAGTGATGGTGGGTAGGTCATTGATAAAGACTGAGAAGAGTAGTGGTCCTAGTATGGAGCCTTGGGGGGACTCCTAGAACGATTTAATAGAGCTACTATTCAGCGACTGTTCCTTCAGGGTACGGAGAAGCAGTTGATGAGTGACCATATCAAAGGCCTTAGAGAGATCTAGGAAGAGAGCAGATGTAAGTTTGTTATTGTTTCGGTTGACGTTGATAGAGAAGAACAGCAGGGCTGTGGTGTGGCCTAAAACCATGCCGGGTGTTAATCGGTATTTCAGTCACCAGACTTTAGCAGGGTTACGGAAACTTCAGACATGATGTGCCAAGTGTGTTGAATTTTGGGGAGAATATGTTGAACAACTTGTAAGCTTCATGGCTGCACATCATTCCCTTCTTGGTAAGGCTTAGAACTTTTCATCACCCCTTCTACAAAACTAACACTGTGTGCATTAATCAGCAAATACATTAGTCCTTGCACACAACTACAACATCCAGGTCTCATACCAACTTTCACAAGACAGAGTATTAAAACAACAATGGAGCAAAGCTTGCAGTCTTTCTTTACATTAAAAGTGCAATACCATGATGGTCTTCATTAAGAACACTAGCATACCTGACACACAACCAGCTTAAAAACAAGTCTCATTTCATGTACCTATGGAACTCTAATTTCTCCTGAATGGAGAGCCAAATCCAGACATTCAGTTTCACCATGAACAAAAAGGCATTCATTACGATGTGAATAATATTCCCTCAACTCACTGGACCCTGGGCCTAAGTTTGCACTGACACGTGCAAATTTTTTTGCCACTAAAAAAATGGTAACAAATTACAATGTACAGTTCAGCTGCATCACGTGACTTGTCTGCATATGCATCCCAAGCAATACTATCTACTGTAAATACCATACAAAATTCCAAACTCTCTTGCCAAATACAAGCAACTGCGAAATAAAGTAAAAAAAAAAAAAAAACAAATAGTAGGATTTACGGTCGATGGCTATTTAAACTTCAAAATAATCATAAAACCAACCCCAAAACGTTTTGGAATAGCATTGTATCAACACTAATCTCTAGGCAAAAAAAAAAAAAAAAAAACCCTGCCCCTGACCCAGATTCACCTGACCTCCACCTAGATACCCAATTCAACTCCTTTTTCATTGACTCCACAAGCAAACTCACAATCTTTCCCTAATACCACCCCCCAACATATCTGAAACAAAGGATTCACCCTCCAATAAACACTCAGTCCTCCCCTTTCACTCTCAAATCCATTCCTACCCACACTATAAAAAAGCTCCTACTAAAGTTAAAACCTTGTTCTAATGCCCAGATGACATTCCATCTAACTTTCTCAAACTAGCCACTGATGGCATAGCCCTTCCCATCAGCATCCTAATAAAATTGCTCCATCGAGGAATCCTACATACCACACCTCTGAAAAAAGCCTTCATCATCCCCCTCTACAAAGGGGGTAACAACTTTTCAGTCTCCAACTTCCTTGTCCCCCATCTCCAAGATACTCGAAAAAATGTATTCGCCTGCAACTTTTACCCTACCTGACAACCAACTACTGACTCCTACACAACATGGATTTACGAATATAAAATAAAACAAAACAAAACTGCTGAAACAGACGAAGGGAACCAACTACAAAAATAAGTAAAGATGCAAAGTAAAAGGCAAAATGGTTCCACACAGCTGGATAATCGAAACAGTAAATACTTTATTCCAGTAAGGTAAGTGCTTTCATGGATAACATCCGCTTCATCAGACCAAGACACAAAGTTCATTTAGAATACATCTTTTTAAACCTTCAATAATCCAATCAAATAACAGATGAAATAAAGCTACATAATTAATCTTCTGGGTACTGAACATTTCTAAGTAGCTTACTTAAATTACATGAAAATACTGGAGAATTAAAACCAATAAAAATTAAAATTACACACTATATATATATATATATATATATATATATATATATATATATATATATATATATACACACACACACACACACTCTTAAGTGTGTGTGTATATATATATATATATATATATATATATATATATATATATATATATATATATATACATACACTCTTAAAAGTGTGTGTGTATATATATATATATATATATATATATATATATATATACATACACTCTTAAAAGTGTGTGTGTATATATATATATATATATATATATATATATATATATATATATATATATATATATATATATATACACACACACACACATACATACATATATATATATATATACACACATACATACATATACACACACATTTACAATACTATCAATTATAAATATTTGAACATAAAAACGCGCTTGTTATGCAGACTGAAGTGAAACTGAGAATGTGTAACAGCAGCATGACATTTACTCCGTGATCAGTACAAGAGTGAAATACCAGGAATGCTTACAACTACACACAGTAGGCTCAGAAAGTAATGAAGCAAAGACTGGGTTATGAACAGGGTCTACATATACCAAGGAAAAAGAACTTTCACAACAACAAAAGTAAGCAAATATGGAAGCAACAAAACATGTCAAAAGCTGTGCTGTTCTTTCAACAAGTCCACAGGAGAACAGCAAACACTGTACAAAATCCAATGAAAGCAAGACAACAGCAGCTTATTAAAGACAACGAAAGAAGGGGATCACACACTTCAGAGTTAGTCAATGCAATTAAAAGTAATTTTATAAGTTGTACCTTGTGTCAGTCTCTGTCAAGATCATTTGAAAGACATTTTTTAATATATTTCTACCTACTGTGGTGCAGTTACAAGATTTTTCCTCAGATCAGATCTACCAGGACCCAAACTTTAGAAAGGTCTCAAAAATGAAGAGTCCAAAACAGAGTTACCTATACATAAAGAGTGTGAAAATGAAATTATTATAGCATTACTGCTATTAAATGCAAAAACATAAATAAAAAATCGGAATACATATGCTGATAACCATTTCCTGTTCACTCAGGCAATCAATGAGTACAGCCTTAGGCTATACCTGTCCAAACCTGTCCAAACACCTGTCTCAGCTGGAAGAACCACATCTCTCAGTCATAAAAAACTCAACTTATCAAAACTACACAGACCGCCTAAAATCTCTCTCTCCTCTATCACAGAAGGTACTGAGCAAATCCAGTAGCATCAAATCATCCTCTCTCAAAGGATCCCAATCTCTTCTGCAAATCAAACAGAACACGTTGGCAAATCAAACAGTGCAGTGGTAGCATTGCTGTCTCACAGCTATAGGTTTTCTGGTTTGATTCTTGGCTGGGGTGCCTTCTGTGTGGGGTCTGCATCTTTAACATGCCTGATACACTTGCAATAGGTAGGTGACTCTATAGTCAGACACACTGACGTCCCGCTCACCAGACTGAACACGGAAAAGGTTACAGTAAGCTGCCTGTCGGGCGCCAGAATCCGCCACATAACACAAGCACTCAGGTCACTCCAAAGTAAGTACAAATATGACTCTGTCATTGTCCATGCCGGCGTGAACGACCTGAGATGTACCTCCCTGGACTACATGAAAAGAGACATAGAGGAGCTCTCCGATTAGGTAGCCCAGGCTGGTATGACCCTGAGCAGCATCTTACCCTCACCAAGAATGATGCCACAGTACAAAGATAAAATGATCAGCTTTAATAATTGGCTCAATTCCTGTTGTCATTCTAGGGGGATCCAATGTCTGCTTGGGATGACATGCTTGACAAGCCACGCTGCTTCGCAAAGGACGGCTTGCACCCGTCACCCCTAGGCTTCCGGATATTGGCAAAGGCTCTTGCCACCCCCATAGTGCCTTTTTTAGGCAAGGCTCAAAAAACAAACCCACCTGCCTAGAAAACACAAGTGGAAAAAAACTAAGGGTGATGCTGCTCAATGCCAGAAGTCTAAACCTCAAGATGCAGGCTCTCGAAGCCCTCCTCAGTATGGAGAGCATCGATGTCTGTGCAGTGACTGAAACCTGGTTCAAGGCTCCAGAGAGTACCCCAGCACTACCAGGTTATAACTCATATCACGCTTTTCGGCCCCAAAACTTGGACCGAACCACAAAGGGAGGGGGAGTGTCCATATTCAAAGACGCCCACACCTCCACGATAGTGGCAACGCACGAAGCATCGGAGACCATCCATGTGCAACTAACCGTAGGCAAAACTGCCCTACAGTTTGTAGCATGCTACAGACCACCCTCTCAAACTCAGGAACCCCACTCAGCCTTCCTGAAGACACTGGAGAGTATGAATGTCTCTCCAAATACCATCATATTGGGAGACTTCAACTACCCAAACATAGACTGGGAGCATTACTCAAGCCCCAACACCCTAGCCCACAGGTTCCTAGAGTTCATAAACTGAAATGCGATGAAACAACTAGTCACCACTCCCACAAAAGGAGATAATATACTAGATCTGATCATCACAAACATGGGGACACAATGCTCCACACCGGAAGTATACCCCTCACTGGTGAGATCAGATCATAAACTAATCTCACTGGAAATCCAAATCCTGCCCTCACCCCCAGCACAAAAGACCACAGTGAGGAACTTCTCAAAAGCGGACTTCACACTTCTTAAGACTTAAGTGGTATCCTTCAAGGCCCGTAGGCCAGTGGAAACAGCCGCCCACACCGCTGAATTCTTTATAAATGCCTTCGACGGACACCTTCAAGAATGCATGGATCATGTAATCCCAAATAAAACCAAGACCCTTTCCCCCAAAGGCAGGCGTCCTGTCTGGTGGACCCCAGCCATAAACAAACTTTACAACAGGAGGAGGAAGCTACTACAGGACAGAGCAAAATCCCAAAAAGGGAAGGAATCTCTGATCAGTACTAGCAAAAAAAGACGATCACTCATAAAATCATCCAAGGCCAACTTTGAGAGAAAAATCGCAAAAGACACTAAAGATAATCCCAAGGCCTTCTTTAGTTATGTTAGAAACCTAGGTGGAAACTCCCAGATATGCTCAGAGTTAGTTCAAAATGACAAAAAATACACCGAACCCACAGATATTGCCAACATACTGGCAGACAGGTTCAGTGCAAATTCCCCCCCCCCAAAAGGAGAAATATCTATCCCAGCTGAATGTAGCCTCTCTGACATCACAGATGTCCAGGTGAGAGCCGCCCTCTCCAAAGCTAAACACACAGCATCAATGGGACCAGACGGTGTCCCAGGTTGCGTGCTACATGAACTCCAAGAGGAACTAAACTCACACATAAGGCTGCTGTTTAATCTTAGCCTTACTACAGGATACGTACCCAAAGAATGGCGTACAGCAACAGTGGTTCCACTTCACAAAGGAGGTGCTTCTACGGACCCTGGAAATTACCGCCCCATAAGCTTGACGAGCCTGGTCTGCAAAGCTATGGAGAGGATCATTATGGAACTTTATTAACAAAGACATTGATGACCTAGAGACACTTGATCCTACCCAATCCGGCTATGTTAAGGGCAGATCCTGCCTTTTGAACTTAGTCGACTTTTTTGAAACAGTCACTAAGGCCATTGATGAGGGTAAAGCAGTTCACACAGCCTACCTTGACCTTGCAAAAGCCTTCGACAAAATACCCCACTCGGGCATCAGACAAGCTCACCAGCTTAAATGTAAACCCATATGTCATAAGATGGGTTGCAAACTGGCTAAAGGACAGAACCCACAAGGTCAGAATTGCTGGAGCCATGTCAGACTCTAAGCCAGTTACAAGTGGTGTCCCACAGGGCTTGGTCCTGGGACCCCTCTTGTTCGGCATTTATTTCTCAGAAGTACAAGCAAACATAGGAGGATTGTGGCTGACAAAGTTTGCAAATGACTGCAAGCTGGGCGCCATAAATCTATACTCCAGCGGACACCAGCATCCTTCAGAAAGGCCTCACAGAAATGGATAATTGGTGCCAGAGCCATAGCCTTAAACTGAACGCCAAAAAATGTATAGTTATACCCTTTGGGAAAAACAAAGTACCCACAAATTACCACATAGGTAGTAATCCATTAATTATTACGGAAGAAGTAATCAGGGACCTAGGGACCCAAGTTGACAGTGACCTCTCATTTGACACCCACATTGCCAAGGTGGTTAGGAAGACCTTCTATATTGCCCACCTTATCATGAAAGGATTCACATCTAGATCAAGAGAGGTCATTGTGCCCCTATACTCTTCCCTTATCAGACCCATGATAGAGTGCAATGTCCCATTTGGTATGTACCTTAACCGGCACCTGCAGCAGTTGGAAAGACCCCAGAAGTACCTCACCAAGAGGCTCAAAGAACTCAAACATATGTCATATGCTGCCAGATTGAAGAAACTCCAGCTCTATTCAGTCGCATACCGCCTACTCAGAGGTGATCTATGCCCGACGTACAAGGCCATGTCCAATCCAGAATTAATGGACATGCTCCACCTAAAAAAATCCAATTCCACCAGAGCCACGAGAGCAAGAGACTTGAACCTCAACACAGAAATAAATAGGACATGCTGGAGGGACAGATTCATAACCCAGAAGCTCCCTACACTCTGGAACAGAATCCCAGTCCATGTTAGGCAGAGCCCCTCACTGACTCTCTTCAAGAGAAATCTTGAAGAGTGGATGGGAGATAGTAGGTTTACCCTGGGGGGGGGGGGTCATCTCTGTGTCACTGCTAGACAGAGGCACAGTAAACTAAACCCTAAATGGGCTCAGTATTATCATTACAGGGGGTGGCGGAAGCCACACACACTCTGGCTAGGCTTATAAATGCTCTAGAGCAGATAGCCTAGTATGAACCTATAATACTGTAAATTTACCATGGGTTAGGACGCTGTCCCTCGTGGATGGGGATCTATGTAAAAAATGCCCCAGCATATCCTCATGCAGTCAGTCTCTCTCTGGATTATTTACATGCAAAACACAAGAACTAAAAAACATAGAAATGCAAGGCTAGGCTTTTTACGTCACTAACCTGAAACAACAACTGGTAACTTCCTACAAAGCAAAGTTTGCCACAATGACAGAAATATCATGTGCAGCTATTTGGGCAAGACAGCTAGGATGATCAAAAAGCAGGTTTCTTTTACAAATTTGCTCCATTTGAGATAACAGCTGAACCTTCAAGAAAAGAAAATGTAAACAAGAACTCTAGAATGTGTATGATCACCGAAATAAAATTCTGTTTTGTTGCAAGTTGTTAAAAACACTAAATGTTCATTTGTGTACACATTTGTAAACATCTGAAAATAACATTGTTTTGCCAACTGCTGGTATACAAATAAACCTTTTGAAACCAAGAATCAAAAACAGCAGGTTAGAAGAAAACTATAAAGTTAAGAGAAAGAAAGCAATTAAATGCAGCGTACGTTACCAATCAAGACATGCACTGATCTTCTTACACCAAACTATAGGATTCTTCAGGACAACATATCCTTCTTTAGTAACAATGCAATCCACTCAAGACAGCGGTCTCCTGTTCAGCCTACTTTAAGAGTCGCATCAATGTGCCAAGTAGAACCAATAAAAACAGGTCTATCAGACTTACGGCCTAATGACCTCCACAGGTTCACAGAACGATACTAGGCCCAGATGTCCTTATAAGCCTAGATAAGAAATTTCACCCATGTGCCCACAAAGTCAATACCCGTTTCCCTGTCCAGCAGGGACACAGGTGGGATCTCAGAAGTGTATTTTCTGGTCACCATCCAATCGTCCAGGTTTCGCTTAGAGAGGACTAGGGAGGTACTCTGCTTGACATGAAGAGGAAGTCCGTTCCACAGACGGGCGAGTCTTTGAGACACAAATCTATTCCACCAACAAGTTCTATTAATGACACAGACCAGGTTGAGACCTTGAGTGCAACCATCAAGGCAGAGTCCGAGACGGCCTTGTATGCCAGACAGGTCACCTCTGAGCAGTCTGCACGAGACTGAGTGGAGGAACAGGGCTTTTAGCCTATCTGTATAGGACAGGTGTTTACGATCCTGGATTTTCATTGTCAAGAACCTCTGTGGTCTCTCCAGCTGCTGCATGTGCTTTGCAGGTACATGACGACGACGTGGGCATTGTAGTCTATAAATGGGTCTGATAAGGGAGGAGTACAGGGATGTTATAACCTCTGTTACTCACTGGACAAAATGCCCTTAAGTATCATGGCAGCTTTCTTTTCCCGTATGACAAATGATGTTCCAACTTTTATACAGAAACTTGCAACATGTTAGACTAGGTTTTAAAACAGTATTTTTCTTTTCCATTTTATATATGAACACGTTTGAACATTAATGCGTACAGCGCAAACACCCACACTACACATCAGTTATCCATCATCTGTTAGACAGCTAGCTAAGCTCCAGCTAAAAGGTACACACACACAGTGACTGAAGAACAAACACGATTTTTTAAGGAGTTACTGGTTGAAGACTTCTGACTTCAAGGAGGAGTTTGCACCAAACAATCTGCTTGAGTTGGTTGCAGTTCAGGTAGATGTAAGAGATACCATGGCACTTCTCAAAACAGAGGGAAAGTCCAGTGTCTTGGCCAAATGTCCTCCTAATCATTAAACATACCACCATGGGTCTCCCTTAAAAAAGGAAACTCATGGCCTACTGTAACTAACCTACTCAACTAAGTGCAAGTAAATAATCCAGCCAACAAGGTTTTGTATTAGGTTTCCAACTCCTATGGTGGCTCTTCAACTAGTGTTTTACAGGAAAGAGCACTTGCGTACTTTTGCATTCAATAACAGGATGGAATATTACAGTTCTTTGCGGTAAACATTTACGTGGAGTGATTAGCCAACCGTATAAAAATTACACGATGCAAAGACATTTTTAATGACCTTGGCAGGTAGATACTGCTCAAGGTTTAATCTGCCACTGCTTCCAAACCTTCAATACTTTCAACGAGAAACTATGTACCATGCTTCTGGCATTAAATGTAAAGTGGGGTTTTTTTGTACTTCAGATACACTTTGGCATCTTTTATTAAAGAAAATTATTTTACCCAATCTACACCCATCAGACAGGGAAAAATAAAAGCTAGAGGCCATCTCCCAGATTTACCACTGAAAATACCCAAATAAGTAGTTACTTATCACAGAACCCTGTCCTACAAAAATGATAAACCATACTGGAACAAACAGCCAACAACCACCTTGACTTGTGTTTTCATGCTCAACACTAACTAGTGGATTGTATGCACTGCACCATTTGAAGGGTGTGCTTACGAAGCATTCTTTTCAATTTATCAAAGTAATCCATTAGGAAGGCAGTACTAATTGTTTTGACCAAGTCAAGAAAGCTAGCATACAATGTCAATTCTCCAAAAGTTGCTGTTTAACCTCTTCAAAGAATGCCAAGAAAAGTCAATACCTCTCATTAACAAACCGGAAAATGTTTACATTTAATAGAACAAGGAGCATTCCTCTGAGTAAACCACAATAAATTTTCTTATGAAACTATCTGTAGTGATACCCAACACCGTGCTGTGAAACAAACCGTACAGCATCTCACCATGAGTCAGGCCATAATCACATGCTAATATGTTACAGTTTATCTAGTTTCCATTGGATTGTGAAAAGGAAATGGATAACTTTACTGGGTCCCATTGAAACAGAGTTTTACTATGGCATCAGCTGCATCAGTAATTATACAGATAACCTCCCTTGTCCCTTGTCTCTGTAGCACTCAGGCATAAATTTTTGCTTACTGCAAATTTTAAGCTTTATTCCAGATTACTTGTACAGTATCAGGATCAAATCTCCCCACAAAAGATCACCAACCTGTGTGACTGTGGGACGTGAGAGACACCAGATAAGCAATAGCTATGACCTGTACTTCTACAGCTGCATAAGCTTGGCTGAAGCGATGTTAAAACTAGAATGGTGCATCTGCACATGTACAAATATTACAGCCTCAACTATGGAAGGCAGAAATAGTTCTTTTTAAGTCACAAGTTTTTTGCATTCAAGATTTAATGTATGTACTACAACATATTCTCACAATAACACTACTAAGATTTAGCTTTATAAAAGAATACATTACTAAGACTATTCCATACTTTAACTATCCTGTTGTAGATCAATTGCTCTCCATAATCGTCAACTAACAAGGACACAAGTCCTAAAAGATGTGACACGATACATAATAGTCTACTAACAAGGCCACGAGTCCTAAAGATGCAACATAATAATCTGGAACTACACAGTGCGACCTTCCACAAGGTTTTGACTGCAGATCAGTACTGAAAGTCTTGCCAAGATCACTTACCCCAAGAATTGCTGTCATCCACAACGGAACACAGAAACCACGACTTGTGGCTAGCCATGAACTCCTCAACCTGCCATGCGACCACATCAACTGTACTACCCCCATATGTCATTTATCAAAGTTATCCACATGCATCAGCAAACAAAAGCAACTGGAACCATAATCAATCTTAACAAATGCTGGTTTATTGAAGGTTACTGAGCAAGTGCATAGGAAAAAAAAAAAACACTTTCACCATCCAGGCTTCTTCAAGCTTACAGCAAATTTCTAATATCCACATGCGAGTGCTTCCCTGACTCGCTTCCGGTATCCCACAAGTAAATAAACTATCCCCTTGAGCCACTCAAAGAAAGGAGTGCCTCTTTGAACACCCCTCCAGGAAGAGCATACTAAAGCATCAGTGACAACCAAGGACATGTGTGTGTATCCAATATCAGAATTGGACAAACTACACTACACTCACTGGTTAAGTATCACAGACCCCCCCCCCCCCCCAACATGGCATTAAAGACCCTTGTAATTGCTATTACACACAATGTGACAAATAGCACTATGCCTTGATCCATGCAAGAGACAAAGAACTCAAAGCTGCAGAAGGTACTACAGCATGACAGCTTTACTGTCATATATACAGCTATTAAATACTGCCTGTCAATGTTTTAATGCTTCTATTATGTTTAGCACATGTAGACATCTGTAGCTTCATTATTCCTAAACATTTTCTGAAAAGAATGTGAGGATGCTAACCATTGCAACAACCAGTCTTGTCAAATGAGATCAAAGCACTCTATGATGAAAACTTTGAGTTTGACATTTTAGCAAGGCAAAGGCTGACCAGTGCAAGCATTTTCATTTTTCCACTCTTCAGATTACACCACACATATGTTATCACCTCTGCTTATTAAAGGAATAGAAAAACATTTTCTTACCCAAAATTTTTATAACCAAAGTGCCTCCAAAAATGATTCCAGCAGCTTTGTAGCGTAGCTGTATTCCAGTAGTCCAAACTGCTCTCCTGGAATAGTAGTGCAAGAAGCAATGTAGAATCCCACTTTTTCAACTATTTCATAAAGTTATTTTAACACTTCAAGAACCTTGCATTTGTGGAACAAACGGAAGCCAACACATGCATTCTAAAAAAAAAAAAAAAACTTCCAGTATTAAGTAAAATACATAGTTACAGAAAAATAGCAACATCATGCCATACAATCCCTGGCACTAAAAAATGGATTAGGCACACCAACTATTGTAAGTAAATACATTTATCCCTTAAAACACAAAAAGGGAAAAACGTAACCACCAGTAGAAAAGAATCCTATAACCATAAATATGTGAAATAAATCACACACGGCAAACAGCAAACCAGATCAAGGGTTTAATAACTTTCTCAATGAAGCCAGTCAAATTTTTGAAGCACTCTGGATCAGCAGTCACTCATCTCTTCTAAGAGGGTACTCAAAACAAACACAATGTTCGGAATAAAAATTAAACAATCACTAGCCATAAAAAAACTATATATTAGAAATCAACGTAAGCAACGATATACTCCGGTGCACTAAGGTCACAGAAGAGGAACGAACATGGTAAAAAAGTAACGTATCTGCAGCACCCACAGAACCACGATGTCACAATATGTGTATCTGTATTCCTACGTTTCGAGATATACAGTAAGTCTACATGCTTGTCAACAAGCTGAGATCAATGCTGCAAGATGCTCCGGACTACTGCTGGATAAACTTCAGGCCCACAACTGTCTAAACTTCCCACAACTCAAGACAAACACACACAGTGAAGACACTCACCAGTGGACTAGTTAAACAACACAAAATCATACACAAGGTAGGCCAGTGCCAGTCCAAAACATTACTTAAAGCGCACACAAGATGATGCCATCCCACACCTGGCAAGTTAAAGGGTAAATACAGGAAGGAAAAAAAAACAAACAAACAATCAGCCAATAACACAAACAAAAGCACAGACTTCACACACCTGGAGAGTATACCAGTCAGGAGAAGAGTGTAAAGCAAATGTGTAAGTGCCACCCACACGTACGCAAACAAAAGGTCAGCACCAACACAGGGTGGCACAAAGGTGTAGACCCTCACCAGGTGGGCTCTACACCCACAGAACGAGAGGTGCCAACCTCCACCCGCTCCTTTCAGGACACACAATACATCCCAACACGGTTTCCCAGTAACGCTCCTGGAGATTTCAGTGCGCTATGAAGCGCTGCGACTTCCTTCCCGGAGATGGACTCACCCGTTCGCGCCTGCCCCGGAAATCCTTACTGCACGATCCTAGGACACCAACACTTTCTCCCCGGGGGCTCCGCCGCCACCGTAGTCACTACACCACACTCCTACCGGGGTTCTACAGCATGGACCACACGCGCTGGCTTCTCAACCCAACCTGTCGAACCGCCCGTTGCTCCACCCCTACATACCGGTAGGTACCGCCTGGCTACACAAGGCCACGCCTGCATCAGCCGTGACCTACTACGCTCTATAGTTCACACAGGTTCTTTCATGTATTCCCCGCCTTATCCTCTATTCCATTGGCTGTCCAATACCCGTCAATAAAATAGAGCGGTTCTATACTACTAGGTTGCAACGATCTAAGGAAATGCAGGGGTCTTTGGGCCTGTGACAGGGATTTAGGTGTTTAGTTTGATGCCTGGTATTTAAAAGCAACTGAAGTGCTTTAAAAAGGCTGCCAATTAACATTCGGGAAATGTTGTAAGCAATCCAGAATAATAATTCTAGTTTGAAATTCATACTTTTATTACTCACATATAAATAATCTGAGTTGTTTTGACAGGTTTGTACCGAAATACGCTACTTTATACATGGGCTGCTTTGTTTATTACCCCGCCTCCAGCTAATAATCTTATTCTAAGGCGTATTAGGGATATCGTTTCTTTACTTCTTTGGGGAGATTTAAACGTAGATAACAGTAACTTTCATGTACGGTTATTTCTTACAAAGGCCATAATTTTACAATACAGATGTATATTTGTGGCCTACTAGTCTAAAAGGCACTGCACAGGTTGTTGGTTTCCAAGCATCAATGCACAAGATCTTTGAAGGTAAAGTAAGTAAGTATACAGAGCTAGACTTCTGACCACCACGCAAAGCAATTTAATTTCTGGATTTGGAACATATACTTCTCATCTTTAACTGATGAAACAACAATGTAGTCTGTTTTAATAACAAACAGCCCCTGTGACCGACACTGAAAAACGCATCCTTTATTATCTGTGGATCTTCTATGCAATGATACTGTCTTTGTATGACTTTAAGTTGCTGGGTATAATTTCTTCCACCTCAGAAATGTAGGCAGTCTTGCTGATAGAATATGGTAACATTAACAGATAACCATATCTTACTGTTTCTCTGATTCACTAGCATTGTATTAGCTTGACTCCCTATGTAAAAACTGTACCTTTATTTATATTTGTTTACCATAGTAGTGCACTGATTAATACTGATCAATATGAGGCTCAACCCAGGTGAAATACAAAACATTTCACAAAAAATACAGAAATATAAGTAGCAACAGAGTAGTTCAGACTAATTGCATAGAAAAAATGTATCTACATTCTAGTGAACAAGCACATTATAGGTTCATAGGTGTGTACTAGGTTAATGGCCTTGGAGCCTACATAAGCCTAGCCCAAGAAGATTCCCTGGCATCATGCTGCCTGAAGTTAGTTCCCAGTGCCCCTGTCAAGCAAGGGCACTGAGGTGATCGCCTAGGTGAACTGCCGCCCAAAGTTAGTTTACAGTGCCCCTGTCAAGCAAGGCCACTGAAGTGATCCCTGGGGTGAACTTCCTTTATGTTCATAGGAATAGTTTCTTAAGTGGGTCAATCTTAAGTAAATGTTGAGGGAGGAAAAGAGACTTGGAGTGGAGATATGTTTAATGATAAGTCTTGTATCTACAAATCTATCACATCTGCTTGGCATTGTCTGTACTCCTACAAGGTTGCTAAGGCCTGGAGCTCCTCACCTGTATCCGTTGGGTCAATACCCCCCCCCCCACACACACACACCTTTTAAAACCACTCTGAAAGAATTCCTAGCTAAAATATTGCTCAGTTCTTGCACAAAACCAGGATAAACTATATCCGTAAATGTGAACAAGTACCCTTTCATTCCTTATACCTCCCTCCTCTCCCTTCATTTACTTCCTTACTTTTATCAAATTCTCTTCCCTGACTTTCTAAATATATCATAAGCCTGTTTTCCCTCACTTCATATTGCAATTCGTGGACTAACTTACCTTTAATTTCCCTATAAACTGTCTAAAATTTCTGTAAATATTAAATGACTGTCATATAAATGGACCTTGCTCCAGTCGGACTTTCCCGGTAAACAAATATAAAATAAATAAAAAAATAAAATACAACTTGTATTGATTCTTAACCAATGTTTTTATATTATGTCTAATTTGTTATAATTATTTATACTGCAGGCGTTTTTGTTTTATTTTTGAAAATTGTACAATTATTTTTCTTAAAAATGTTTTGTAATAATTTGGAGCTTTTCTCCCCAGGCTGCCGCTGAAAATGGGTTTCTACCCAGTCAGACATTCCCAGTAATCAAATGTCTTTTTTTTTTTTTTCCAAATACCTTTAGTGAATAATCATTTGTGACATAGGCAAATTAGGTGAACAAATGTCAATAAATAAGTAAATACTTGACTTGGATGAAAAAGTGTTTTTTTGAGTTGCATTCTGAATTTGGAATAAGTATTGATTCTCTTTAGGTTGATGGGGGGAGCTTGCCAATGAGTAGGTGCCTGAGAGGAGAACGCATGCAGTTCTGTTGAGTTTGGTACTAGGGGTAATGAGAGTTGGTGCGGCATATGAGCAGTGTGCTGTTTTGTATGAGGATTTTTTTTTTGCATGAAGTCTAGCTGCAAGGGGAGTAAAAGTGTGCGATTCTAACAGTAGATTAGATCTTTGGTTTATAGGTAGCCATTTGGCTTTTTCTAGTGTGAAATAGTGATGCTCACAGAAAATTGATTGTGTAATAAATTAGCAGATGCTGTTAGAGATAGTCTGGAGTATAATAGTGTATACAATTTAATTCATCACAAAAGCAGATCCTCATGTAATGCAGTTACACTGTAGCGCATACCTGTTAACCATCCTTGATTTTGAAGAACATGCTGGATTTTGCCTCATTTCCCCCTGTCCCTCGTAGGATGTTTGGTTTTAAGTCCCAAATGAGGGCTGTTGTTGTCCTTCCACTTCCGTGACTCTAACAGTACCTAAGCAGAGCGCTTTCTCTATAGTTGTGTGTGTTGTAGTTTGATTTTTCTTGTAAATCTTTGGAATTACAGTCAGTTATTCCAGTCATTTGAGTTTCATTCTTCATATTGTTCAGAAAATGCATTTTGATGCAAGAACTGTTCTGTTAACCATTTTTAACACCTTTATTGAATTATCACTTGTGACATAAGCAAATTTACATTTATACAAAAGTAATCAAACTTTATTAACAAGTTCACGTTTACAAACATTATATTTCACATATATTGCTATACATACAACCTAGACAACATTACATAAATTATTCAATTCCTGACTTTTTTAAACAAAAAACATCTTTATTAAACCATCACTTACAACGTAGGCAATCATACACTTATATAAAAAAAAAAAAAAAAACACTCGACACAATCCTAGCTGCAAGCAGATTACATCACAAGCCATACTGACACACACTACCAGTTGCAAACATTATACGTCACTTATAATCTAACCAATCATTTTCAATCAAACATTGCATAGCTTATGTAAGTCCTGCCTTCTCTTAACCCTCATTCCTCCCCTGTATGTGTTGTTTCCACAGTTCCCATTTTTTCCTTTGTAGTTTGCTCCTACCCTTTTCTAAAAATCTCAGTTCCGGTTGTATTATCTCTCTTACTGTATTCACTACTTCTAGTATAGTTGGTTTACATACTGATTTCCATTTTCTAATAATTGTTTTTTTGACAGCCAACATAATTAGACACAGCAAGGCCTTACCATGTCTAGGCAATTCCGATTCTGTATCATAGCTCAGAAAAATCATCTCCCTTGTCACACCAATCTGCACACCCAGCATCTCTGACAGTGCATCCCGCAGGGAATCCTTAAAGTCCACCAACTCACCGTACTCCCAGAAAATATGTTCCCTATTACCTCACCATACTCCCAGAAAATATGTTTCCTATTACCTCTTTCTTCCCCCATCACATATCCAACATTTACTGTCTATCTCAGGAAAAATTTTCTAGAGTCTACTTGGGGTATAAAAATGTCGATGTAAACATTTTGAACCAATAATCCTAAATCTTCTCGATTTTGTTGCATATTTGGAGGACATATATATATCCTCCAATTGTTTCTTTGTGAATTGTTTATCCAGTCTCTCTTCCCAATCCTTTCTAACCTCTCCTAATTGATTTTTATAGTTATCATGCAATATTTTATATGCTCTACTAATTATTCCTTTTTAATGGCAGCTTCTGTTCTAGATTCTACTAACAACTGTACCAGTGCTGGTCTTTCATTTAGGACCCCCATATTTCTTTCTCTTTGCCTATACTCTGATATCAATCCTTGATAGGGAAGGCAGTCTCTAACCTGTAGTTCAGATAGATTCTAGGCGTATTCCCATTCTATCATCTTTTTCTCTCTAGTTGTTTGTTCCCAATACCTGGGTTCCTTTGCCAGTTTCCTCCAATAAATTCCAGCACTCTCTTGCTTATTGTCTATATCCCTAATTGCAGTCATCCCTATTGTCACAATCTCCTTTCTCCATTCTGTTGTTGGCTTAGTTCTTAGGATACTTTCTGCTACTTTATGGATAATATTATTCTGTATGATTATTATTCTCCTTAAAGGCCTGCATCCAAAATCCCAGTCTCTCCTTGTTTCTTGAGCTTCCCACCTGTGTCATCATCATCCCTTTCCACTTTGAATTATAGTTTTATGGTTGTGCTATGTGTAATAGCCTTAACTGTGTAGCTGTAAAATACCCCTTCAAATCGGGCAATCCCAGCCCGCCCTGTTTTACTGGAGGAATCAGCTTTTCCCACTTGACACTTGCCGTCTTCCCCTCACAGATAAAGTCCTTTAGATCTTTATTAATCACTATCCACAACTTCTCTTCTGGTTGATAAAAGTATGCCTGACCTGTGTATAAGACTAATGGGGCTAGAAACATTTTAACTGCTTGTATATTACTATCCATATCCATATAACAAAGCTTCCATTTTCTCAATTTTTGTATTATCTTTTGCTTAGTTTCTTCCCACATATCCTTAGCTGCCACACCAGAATCATTTTAATCCATACTCTTAAATACTTAATTTTATCATGTCCCCATAAATATGGATATTGCTGAACCAATTTGTGTGTAGGTACATAATTTACCACTATTGCTTTTGTTTTAGCTTCATTAATTTTGTATCCTGAAAAGATTTGAAACTGTCTCAAAATGTTACACAACACTGTAATGTCCCTTTCTGGTTTTGTCAGGTATAAAATAATATAATTTGCAAATGTAGGCAGCTTTTCTTACTACCATACCAATTACATCCTCAAATTTCTGAATTCCTTATTTTTTCTTTTTGCCATTGGTTCTAAATATAATGCATATAACAAAGGGGAAAGAGGACACCCCTGCCTGGTTCCTCTGCTCAATCAGAAATTAAGAGAGACTCCCACCCACTTTAATTTTCGCCTCTGATCTCTCATATATCTGCCTAATCAACCTTATATTTTTTTTCAGGAAATGCAAATGCTTCCATTGCCCTGCTCATAAAGTCCCAGCTTACTTTGTCAAATGCTTTCTCTGCATCAAGTCCCACCAACAATGGTATTTTCTTACATTCTGCTTCCCTCTTGTTTTGTTAATGTTGTCAAATGTTTGCCTCCCCTCCACAAAACCACATTGATCCATATCTATCAATTTTGGTATCACTTTTACCATTCTTTTAGCTGTTATAGACATTAACACTTTATAATCATGGTGTAGTATTGAAATGGGCCTGTATGAAGCTGGATATGATAGGTAATTTGCCCTCTTTAGGTATTACAGCTACCACTGCTTTCTTCCAGGGAGTTGGTACTTCTCCTCCTCATAAAATACTGTTAAACAAAACCTTCCAGATTTTTATCAGTTTTTTCCCTCCTAGCTTCCAAACTTTCACAGGAATACCATCTATTCCTGTGGACTTTCCTGTGGATTGGTTATACGTCAGAATTTTTTCTCATCTCCTTTCCTAACCGTTACTAAATGAGCCTCATCTACCTCTAGCCTTGACATAGTTAATTCTTTCATAAACATTTCCATTTGTATCTTTTCTTGATTTCCATATGTATCTGATTTATACAGACTTTCATAGAATTTCTGAAATATTTTTAATACCCCTACAGGATCTCTTGTTACCTTCCTTGTTATAGTCTCCCTAAGCTTGGCGCTAGAAGTTTTTGTGCTCTAGTGTTATTATCAAAAAACAGTTGCTTAACATCAGTCTTTCTAAACTCATGTATATTGTCAAGGTAATCCCTTATATTCTGCTTAGCATTCTGCAGTTAATCCTCTTCTTGTTCTGTGAGATTCTCCCTATTCTTCAATACTTTAACATTTGTCAGTCCCTCTAAATAATTTTTGTTACTTCTTAACCATAGCTCCTTTTCTTTTATTTCAACCGTATTTGTAAACTCTGCCTTAATTTTATCCCATTCCCTTGCTATATTTTCTTAAGTAATTTCTATCCTCTCCAACAGTTTTTCAATAATCTCCACTCCCCATTCCTTAAATTCCTCTCCTTTCAACAGATACGTGGAAAGCCACCAGTGTCTCATTTTTATTTCATTACCCTGTGTTTTTATTTTAGTTATTATTGGCACATGATCTGAAATAGTTATTGGGTGCATATCAAGGCTTTCAATTAAATGCACATGTTCCTGTAAAATGTAAATTCTGTTTAGTTTAGCCCAGTTTTTATATCTTGGGGAATAATATGTAAATTTGCTGTGAACTCCTATTACTGAATTCACATCTTCCGTGACAAAAAATTTCATAAATATCTTCAAATATCTACCCTCCTTTGTTATACATTCCCTTCTGGGCTGGAAATCAAATTCCAGTCCCCATCTATAAGTAATATTCCTTGCTGAAAACTGATTATTTCTCTCAGAATTTTCTTAAGCTCCATTATAGTAGATTAGATGGACTATAAATACATGCCAGTAGCCCCTTAACACTACAAATCTGCCATTGTTATCTTTTTTATCCTCTTCTATCACTATTAGAACTCCTCTTGCAATTAATATAAGTACTCTTCTTTTCCTTTGTCCCAGATATTCTGCTGAAAAACAATCCTGAAAACCTTTCTTTATCAAATTCACATGTTCAGCTTTTTCCCAACGGTGACTGTTCTAACATAGCTATTTGCACTCTACATTTTTAAATATAGTTCACTATTCTTTCTTTTTTTGTATTGATCTGTGAGATTGTTAACATTTAAAGACATCACAGAAATCATTATTGTATTAAAAAGTTATTATTCACATCTTTTATGTATAACACCTTTGTCGCTTTTCCCGCTCTAACATAGATGACAAGTAGGCAGGGTAGTTTGTTTAGATGCTTTATTATATAGAAACACATCTGGATGGATAGCAGCATCATAAAATATAAACAAACTGATTAACAGACAGACCTTACATACACACATGCTTAGATCTCAACAGCTTACTGCAAAATGACAGTCAGTCTCACATGTTCAGTATTTATACACTTGTGCAAGCCCCTAAATGTCTGGTTCCAGATTTTGTGTTACATGCATACACTGTTTGGCAGGTTGAACCTTTATATTGTTGTGTCTTGTCATAGCCAGAGCCTATGTCACATCTTACAAAACATTTTATTTCATTGAAAGCCCTCAAAAAAACATACAAACAAACCTCCAGTAGCCCCCTAAAGCCTAGTAATTTAATACTAAGACACAAAACTATGTACATTTTCAAACGCTGAAGTTTTACCATCCTAATAGGAACAAATTTCCCAAACTGACAGACTTGAGTTAACCTAAAAGAAAGGTTATCCATGCTAAGATGCATGGTGCAGCCTGTGCTTCTACTTAGTGCTAACTGGTTTTGCTTATCTTTATAGCTGTCTCAGCTGGGAACCCCCCTGAATGCTTTCAGAAAACATTATCTCCTAGTCAGTTTCTCTTTTCTATTTTTCCCCAGCCAAACATTCTCCACCAGACTGTAATCAATTTCTCTTTATCAGATTATCTCCATGGCAACATGAGAACCAGATAGCCAATTTCTCTTTATCAGATTGTTTTCATGGAGACATGAGGGCCAGATACAGAATTGCTACTAAGCATACATTCATTTGCTAGAAGAAAGCCTCATAATATTCAGTATCCTTTTTCATTTACTTGCTTTCTTTTAAAACTTGTTACTAGATCAGTGTATCAGTGTAAGGTCCTTAATCCAGTCATTCCCCCATGCAACAATGAAAAATAGCACACTGATTTTTCTTTTGTCATGTTCTTTTAACCAGGCTCTTTTTTACATTGTAGTTCCTGAATTTCTTAAAACTTAACAAGAAGAAAAAGAGAGAGAAGGGAGAAAAGGGAAAAAAGAAAAGCAGCACCTTTTTACAATCCTCATTACACTTAAAAATAACTGAGAAAACTTTATAGCATGCAAACCATACACCACAAAAACAATCTTCTTCTTTTGGCTGTTCCCATTAGGGGTTGCCACAGCGGAGCATCTGTTTCCATTTCTTCCTGTCCTCTGCATTTTGATGTGTCACACCAACCACCTGCATGTCCTCACGCATCACATTCATAAACCTTGTCTTAGGCCTTCCTCTTTTCCTCTTACTTGGCAGCTCCATCCTTGGCATCCTTCTCCCAATATACCCAGCATCTCTCCTCAGCACATTCTGAAACCAATGCAATCTCACCTCTCTGGCTTTGTCTTCAAACCATCCAACCTAAGCTGATCCTATAATATACTGATTCCTTATCTTGTCCATCCTTGTCACACCCAATGCAAATCTTAACATCTTTAATGCTGCCACCTCCAGCACTGACTCCTGCCTTTTTGTCAGTGCCACCATCTCCAACCCATATAACATAGCTGGTCTCACTACCCTCTTGTAGACCTTCCCGTTCAGTCTTGCTTATACCCGTCTGTCACAAATCACTTCTGACACTCTTTTCCACCCACTCCATCCTTTCTGCACTCTCTTCACCTCTCTTCCATACTCAGTATTACTCTGAACTGTTGATCCCAAGTATTTAAACTCATCCACCTTCACCAACTCTACTCCCTGTATCCTCACCATTCCTCTATCCTCATTTTCATTCACACACATAGATTCTGTCAGTCATACTGACCTTCATTCCTGTCTTCTCTAGAGCATATCTTCACCTCTCCAGATTCTCCTCAACCTGTTCCCTACTCTCTTTACAAATCACAATGCCATCCGCAAATATCATAGTCCATGGGGACTCCTGTCTGATCTTGTCTGTCAACCTGTCCATCACCATTGCAAATAAGAAAGGTCTCAGAGCTGATCCTTGATGTAATTGCACCTCCATTTTGAATGCATCTGTCACTCCTACTGCAGACCTCACATATCCTGTACCACTCTAACATACTTCTCTGCCACTCCTGACTTTCTCATACAATACCACAACACCTGTCTAGGCACCCTATCATATACTTTCTCTTAGTCCACAAAGACACAATATAACTCCTTCTGACCTTCTCTATACTTCTCTGTATCAACATCGTCAGAGCAAACATGGCATCTGTAGTGCTGTTTCCCGGCATGAAACCATACTTCTGCTCAATAATCATCACCTCCCTTCCTAACTTAGCTTCCACTACACTTTCTCATAACTTCATCCTGTGACTAATCAATTTTTTTCCCTCTGTAGTTCTGCACGTCACCCTTATTCTTAAAAATCGGTACCAAAAACACTTCTCCACTCCTCAGGCATCCTCTGACTTTCCAAGATTTCATTAAACAGTCTGGTTAAAAACTCCACTGCCATCTCTCCTAAATACCTCCATGCTTCCACAGTTATGTCATCTGGACTAACAGATCTTTCCATTCTTCATCCTCTTCATAGCTATCCTTACTCCCTCCTTGATAATCCATTGCACTTCCTGATTAACTATCCCAACATCATCCAACCTTCTCTCTCTCTCTCATTTTCTTCATTCATCAGCACCTCAAAGTACTCTTTCCATCTGCTCAACACACTCTTCTCGCTTGTGAGTATGTTTCCCTTGGTATCCTTTACCACTCTTACCTGCTGCACATATTTCCCTGCCCTGCTCAGTCCCTCTATCTAACCAGTTGGTACAGGTCCTTTTCTCCCTCCTTAGTGTCCAGCCTTTCATGCAACTCACCATACACCTTATCCTTAGCCTACGCCACCTTTCTCTCTTCACCATATGCCTCATCTCTTTATAATCTTGTGTACTTTCTTCATCTCTCTGACAGTCCCACTTCTTCTTCACCAACCTCTTTCTCTGTATACTCTCCTGTACTTCCTCATTCCACCACCAGGTCTCCTTGTCCTCCTTCCTCTGTCCAGATGTCACACCAAACACTTTTCAAGCTGTCTCCCTTACCAGGTCTGCTGTAGTTACCCAGCTATTCAGTAACCCTTCAGTGACACCCAGTGCCTCTCTTAGCTCTTCCATAAATACCACAAAAATAATACTAGTAAGAAAAAAACGTGTTTTATTTATTTACAGTTCACTTTCTCCCCTCTTTTCCCCTCCCCCAAAGTATTTTTCCAAACATTGATATGAAGTAGGACATATACTTTAGAATGCCCCAGAAGTCCAACATATTCTGATAAAGTCCAATATTTCCAGATTTTCTTGTTCTGTCATATTTCACAAATATAATTATTGCATCGTAATAATTGAGTAAGTTGTCCCTCCAGGGAGGAATACCTTGACGACAGCTGGGTACAGCACTTTGAATCTCACACCTGCGTTTTGACATTCCCTGAATAGTGGAATGCGTTTACTCCTGTTCTTCTGGTGTACAATGAGCAGTCATTCTTCACAAACAGTCTGTTGTCTCCCACTTTAAGTATTTTGTCTTTCTGCCACAGTTTTGTCAAAATCAATTCCTTTGGCTGGTAGGATTGCATCTTTACTATTAAAGGTCTAGTTTGCTTTCTCATAGCCAGATTTGGAGCATACACATAATGTGCCCTTTCAATGAACAACTTCTGCTGTGGAATACAATGTCCAGTTGCTTATTTGTGCTTTCATAAAATTAATGCAGTCTGTTCCTTCCAGCTTCTCTGGTATAGCTGAAAATCCCAGTTTTTCCCTACGTGCTCTGTCCTCTAATTCTATTATTTTTTGAAACCTCTCTTCCTGAGCAGTCTCATATTCAGCCAGCCTTTTCTTCATTTCAACCTCAGATTTTTGCAGCTTAATCACCTCATCTGAATATCTTTTCAAAGCTTCTTCCATTTTTTCAGCCTTTTGTTTTGTTGATATACTCTATCAGTGTTTCATTTGTTTTAACCAGGTTTGCGTACAGTTGTCTTGTATCTTCCTTTAGGTCACTGGAAGTCATGTCTGGAGGTTGCTTTGCTTTTTGCAGAACAACTGCAGAACTTTCTCCAGTCAGTTTCTTCCTCACTTTTTTCCCCAGGTGCTCTGTATTTCTTTTTTCCTGGCATCCAGCCAGTACACTTACTAGCCAGTTACTGAAATTTACCCATAAACACAAAAGTCTACTGGCCTTCTCTGTTAGTTTCTGTTTTCACACTGGAAGAGCTAAAAATAAGCTGTTACTCAATGTGCAGCCATCTTGAAAGTTCATTGTTCTGTTAACGTTTCAAACAAATTACAATAACATTTAAAAATTGTTCCTGATTTTGGGCCTTTTCTTCCCCCTCCCATTATTTCTGACTTTGCCCAGAATTCTTGAGCAAATATGTTGAGATTTATTCTTTAGAAAATGTGTGCAACTTAAACAACCATTACACAACTATGGACTCTTACTGCCTCAGCTATACTTACCTACTACCAATCAACAATACCTTTCTAAAGCTCAAACAAAAGTGATTTTTATTCACGTGCATACAAAAACTGTAGGGCTATCACATTGCTTATGTTACCTGCTTTACTGGTTTCCTTTCTTGTTACTTCACTGTATATTTTGTCCTTTGCTGTTTGTTTTAATGTATAAACTCCTTGTTTTATTTATTACAGTATATATTGTGTGATTAAACAATGTATTTTTTCCCAAAATGTGTATTTATTTATTTTATATATTTGTTTACCACAGTAGTGCACAGATCATTGCTGACCAATTTCACACTCAGCGCAGGTGAAAGACAAAACATTTCACAAACAAAAAATACAGAAATGTAAGTAATACAAGAATAGTTCAGTCTAATTAAATAGAAAAACTATGTATATACATTCCATTGAACAAGCTCAGTGCAATGTACAATCAAGCAGACTGTAATGTATAATATATTCATTAGTTTCTAAAGTGTGTCAGTCTTCAATGAATCTTGAGAGAGGAGAAGAGACTCATTCTGAATTTGGAATATATGCTGATCTCCTTAATTTATTTGTTTCTTTATGTGTTCTGATTCATGCTTTGGTTGAAATGTTGAAATGGATTCATAGAGATTAGTCCACTTCCCTGGTTAAGGTACAATAAGTGCAAAAAAACAAAAACAAATAAAGAAAGTTGTTTCTTTTTTGGCTAGAGATTTTTCCTCACAAAGCACTACTGTGTACCAGCAGACCAACACTGATGGGGGGTAATTCATTAAAGGCTACATGGTTGTTTTTTACCATGTGTGCATCACAGTGCAGCATGCACACAACAGCAGTTTTAGAATCAGTAAGCTCAGTGTAGAGGCATACACCCCCGCACAAACAAGGTAAACACTGTGGCATGCTGATTACAGCATAAGCAGCTGAATTGCATGATAATCAACCACCCCAACATGGTGGAGCTATTCAACAAGCTATAAAGCATCCGTGTGGACTCTGTGCTGGTTTTTCTTGTGAATTCCAAAATTTGTGGAATACAACCATGGAAAGGTGTCTATACGGATAGAATATTAGGGGCTGCTGCTGCTTTAATACATTTGCATGTGCTACAGGCTGAAGCCAATGCTTTTGCTGCTGCTAATAGGCCTAGGCTGAGAGGGAGGAGAGTTTTCAGGCCCCGTTTAACTTTTTTCAGCCTACATGATGTGGACATGCTACAGGAACTCTGCAACCTCTGCCATCCTCAATTAAGAGCCAGAGCCAACTGAGGGAAACCCATCCCAGTGCAGACAAAGGTATGCATAGCCCTTAGAATCTTAGCTATAGGTACCTTTCAGAGACCAACAGGGGACATGCTGGGGGTGTCACAGAATAGTGCGTGTGTGTGTTGTTCCTTTAAGAAGCATTTCAAGGACAGCACGTGCATATAAATAGCAAGTACATGCTAGCTTCAGTGCCATTTTGAGAATGCAACCAGAGAGTGAGCATGTATGAGTGTAATAGCGAGTTTGTTTATAAGTTTATCTAAGTTAAAGTTAGGCCTCAATCTTGATGTGTTTGTACATAATAAAGCTACTTGAACAGAACCCACAAATGCTCATCTATTTTATCCTGACTGGACGAGCGACATAGTGTCAGAACCGGGATTCCAGAGACTGCTTTTCAGAGCTAGGAGGTGCAGAGTTAACAGTGAAGGTAAACTAAATGAACCGAGTACAAAAAGGGCCATAAACGAACCAAAGATAATGAAAACTTGCACAAACAATTTATTTATTTAAAAAGATAAAACAGAGCATTACAAGGACATAAAACGCATTATTAAACAAGCAAGAGGCACAAAAAAGTTTATTGAGATATTTGATAAAATGATTATCAAAAAAGCACATAAAGAGGAATTATCTCAGAATTGCAAAATGAACATGTTTAAAGTAAAACAGGCAAGTTTAGAGTAAAACGAGCACAACAAAGATATAATGTTCATGAAAAAAGATTAAACGAGCAAAACAAATATAATTATAAGGGCAAAAAGGGCACATTAAGCATAAGTAAATCAAGGCAATTGCATGTTTTGGCAAAGTACTGTGTTTTGGCATAAACTACTGTTTTGCATTGATTGACACTATCAAAGGCATAACTAGAATTATTCAAAGTATCTCAAAGTATGTAAAAGTGCTTGCAGTGTGTGTTTATTACTGTGCATTTATTCCAAAGAGTTTATTTGTATGCAAAGTGCAACTGTTTCACAAAGTGCAGTAAAAATATGGCCATTTTGAAATGTTTCTTGTGCTGGGTGTGTCTGTTTGCAAAGTGCTGCCATTACAGAGTGTTTCTTGCACTGCAAAGAGTTATTTAGCAAAGTACAGCCATTTTGAGAAAGTACCAGTGTACTGTTTATTCGCAAAGTGCAATGACTTCAGAATGTTTTTAATCTGAGCTTCTTCTACCAAGTTTATTCACACAGTGCAGCTATTTTGAAATATTTCTTACACTGATAAGAAAGTATTTCTTACGGTACAGTAATTTCAAGAGTATTCTGGTGCCAGAGAAACTTATTTCGCAAAGTTCAGTTATTCAGTTGTGGTACTGGGCATAGTTACAAATACTGGCATAAATTCCAGGCATATGTGCAAGTGTGCAAGCTCATATAGTTAAAAATGGACTTGGGTTGCATTGTGTTTTACTGTAATTTGTTGGCATGGCAGACGGATTTCTAAAGCCATCACCACTTGTATTTAATCAGAATATTGCAGAGAATTGGAGAATATTTGAGCAAGCGTATGACATTTTTATACAGGCAGCTTATTCTGACAAATATGCATGCATCAAAGCATTCATTTTGCTAAACATAGTTGGGTCAGATGCCATTGAAAGAGAGCGTTCATTTGTGTATGCACCGGCAGTATATGAGGAAGAAGGTGAAAACCATCATATTGTTGTACAGGCTGAATCAAGGGAAGACCTCAAGTGTTTGAAATGCAAATTCAGGGAAATGTGTAATCCTCAGACAAATATTATATTAGAGAGGCATTTGTTTTACACAAGAGATCAAAAGCCAGTTGAAACTTTTGCAGCTTATATTACTGACCTGAGAAACAAAGCTAAGACGTGCAGGTTTGGTGACTTAAAAGATGAGTTACTAAAGGACAGGCTTGTGTGTGATATTAATAGTGCTGTAGTGAGAAAGATTTTGCTTCATGACAGTGATTTAATGCTGAATAAAACTATTGAGATTTGTCAAATCCAAGAAGTTACAGAAAGGCACATGAGTATGCTTGCAAGTGATAAGAGCATGGTTTCAGCAGGCTCCAGAGCAAATGTAGATAGCATGCAACACATTGCAAGTAGAAACAGGCCTAAGCACATGGCAGCAGCAACCCCTGTGGGTGTGACAAGGAGAACCCAGAGCTTCTAGCAAGTTCCAAGACTAATTCAGTTAAAGGAGGATGCTCAGTGCAGTACAAGGGTGTGAGTCAGCAAAACCCAAATCAAGCTTTATTGTTTACTGTCGCAATTGTGGTGCCAATCATGAGTCTAAAAGAGAAAAATGCTTAGTGCTTGGTCAGCAATGCTGCTCGGTGCCACAGGTGTAAAAAATGGAACTATTTTCAAAAGCTTTGCAAATCAAGTAAACCTTGCACAGTTATAAAGAAAGATTACTTAAAAAAGCAAGTTGATCAAATAGAGAGTGCTGCAACTCTACTTTCTGCATAGATGGTATGTCAGTAATTGGTAAAAAGGTTGATGCAGTAAATTTGTTGACAAAGAATGAAGTGTTTTATACTGGCCAGATCAATGGTAAATCCGCCAAGCTCAAAGGAGACACTGGTTCAAAGTGTAATGTTATGTCAGCAGATACTTTTGCTAAGATGAGAGCTGATGAGCAACTTAATGTGGCCAGTTGTGCGAAACTTGTTACTTATGAAGGTGAAGCAATGCAAGCCAAAGGCTCAGTAGTGCTTTTATGTTATTTGGCTAGGAACTGCTGCAGCTTGTTATTCTATGTAGTCTGAAAACCTGTGCAATCATTATGTCTCAGAGACAGTTTGAGAATTAATTTGCTTTCTTTTACCAAATAAGTTCACCAGATAAGCACATATCCCAGTTCCAGTTTTGCTGAAGCTATTTTCTCAGAGTATGCTGATGTTTTCGATGAGAAGTTAGGCAAACTTCCAGTTGTATATTCTATGAAGTTAGACCCAGAGGTTAGTCCAGTGGTCACATTGACAAGAAAAGTGATGATAGCTATGCAGGATAAAGTCAAAGCTCAGTTGGATAAATAGGTACAGTGAGGTGTAATTTATCCACAGAACCAAATTAACGGGTGTTGTCCATGGTAACAGCCCGCAAAAAGCTCTTAGATTAAATCAGAATATGTATTGACCCATGAGATTTGAACAAAGCATTAACAAGACCTCATCATTCTATGCGTACAGTCGAGGAAGTCACAGCCCTAATACTGATTGCCACAGATTTTTCTGTCTTGGATGCAAAGAGTTCATTTTGGCAAGTGATCCTTGATCGCAAATCTTCACTACTGACTACTTTCAGTACCCCATTTGGAAGTTATAGATTCAGAAGACAAAAACAGAAGAAGCAGAGAGCTCAATTGTTCATAATTTATTCAAAAAAAAAAAAACAGAATGTAAAAGCACAAAGTTTCAAGTTGCATCAGATCTTTCTCAGTGCAGATTAAAAACATTCACTACACTCAACATTTATATCACAGAACCAGCTAAGTGATTACATCATTAATTGAGTTAATTGGTAAAAGACAACCCCTAAATTTTTTTTAAAACCAACATTTCACTTTGTTGTTTAACTTAGTTACTTTGTTACTTAAAATAGTAATAGAAAAACAATAAAACATTATAAATATCATATAAAGTCTCTTTTCAACTTTAAAACAGGTTTAACTGTATTCCTTGAATTTAAATCTGGAGGCTTATCTGCTCTAAAATAATTTATCCAGTTATACTGTGCAGCTTCAGTTCTTGATACAATATTGCAAACATTAAAAATGGGCCCTGTCACAAGGAGCAAAACCCGCAGCAAATAGACACTGTTGGGTCTAATGTATTAAATATATCTGAATATGTTTTAACTACTACTGCTTTGACATTCTGTTTTTTGAATAAACTATGAACAACTGAGCTCTCTGGTTCTTCTGTTTTTGTCTTCTGGATATTCTGTTGTTTGGGACTCAAGTACCTGTGACTTGTTTTTGAAGTTATAAATTCCTCAGGATGCCATTTGGAATAAATTCTGCAAGTGAAGTCTTTCAGCGTGCAATGGGGCAAATTTTTTTAGGTTATCCTTGTGCCATAATAGTAGATAATTTATTGGTTGGAGGCAATGGTGAAGCAGAGCATGACAGAAATCTTAAGAAAGTTCTAAACCGAGCATGCGAAGTGAACTTGAAGTTCAATCCTCTGAAGTACAAATTCAGACTACCAGAATTTACATATGTAGCTCATTTATTTACTAGGATTGTCTTGTGACCAGACCTGCCCAAGCAAGCAGCCATTCTTCAGATGCCAGCAAAGGATAATGTTCAGGCTCTACAATGTTTTCTTGGTATGGTCAGCTATTTTGGCAAGTTTATACCAGACTTCAGTGAGTTGACAGCACCTTTGAGAGAGCTGACATGCAAAAATGTTACTTGGTCTTGGTTGGAACAGCAGTAGACAGCATTTGAAGACCTTAAGCAGAAAATTGCAACCCCACCTGCATTAAGATACTATGTCAATAAATCAGCAACTCATTTCTGTGATGCTTCAAAATTTGGTCTTGGCACAGTTATTCTTCAAGAAGGCAGACCAGTAGCCTATGCATCTAGATCTCTTACCCAAACTGAAACACAATATGTGCAAATTGAGAAAGAACTTTTGGGCAATAGTATTTGCATGTTCAGAGTTTCACGATTATATCTATGGTCGAGCTATTCAGATTGAAACCGATCACCAACCTCTAGTCACTATTTTAAAGAAGCCTGCGCATTCAGCTCTGTAGAGATTACAAAGAGTGATGCTCAAACTGCAAAAGTACAACTTCTAAATGGTCTATACAAAAGGCAAACTTCTTTATCTGGCTGATACCGTATCCAGATTGGCCATAAATATGATGGAACAGCTTAATGCAGAGAATTTTGACTTTGATGTCATGGAATTTTTCTACCACGAGACTTGATCAGCTAAGAGATCATACAAAGACTGATCTGGTTTTGCAAAAACTCAGCCACTATATCAAAGTTGGATGGCCGTCAAAGCAATCTAGTGTACTACCTGAAGTGCAAACTTATTTTCCTTACAGAGATGAAATGTTGTTTGAAGATGGCATTATTTTCAAAGGTCCTAAAATTGTTGTTCCTGCTTCCTTACAATGTGAACATATCCAGATTTTGCATTGTATTCACCCAGGTTCCGAATCTACCAAAAGAAGGACGAGAGGACTAGTATTTTGACCTTCTCTAGCAAAATATACTGATTAAGTACTTTCTTCTTGTTCAGTATGCAATAGTGCTAAACTGCATATGCAAAAAGAATCACTTCAGCTAAGTCAAGTTCCTGAACTACCTTGGTCAACAGTAGCCAATGATATATTTGAGTGAAACAATCAGCATTACTTAGTATTGGTAGACTCTTATTCGAACTGGTTTGAGATTGATTTATTACCTAATCTAACATCCACTGCTGTTATCACCAAGATGAGAGATCTTTTTTTCAGTCCATGGTAGTCCACACAAAGTTATTTCTGACAGTGGTACCCAATCTGCCAGGCAGTTGTTTCAGAAATTTGTAAAAGAATGGGACTTTGTACATGTTACTAGCAGTCCAGAATATCCACAGTCAAAAGGACTAGCTGAACTTGCAGTACGGAGTGCAAAGCAATTACTAGAGAAGTCAAAGCATGACAATACTGATGTCTTTTTGAATTTCGTCAATCTCAGAAACATACCCCGTGACAATATAGTTGGCTCACCTTCTCAGAGACTTCTGTCTAGGCAAACCAAAACAACATTGCATATTAGTTCTAGTTAGGGTTGCCACTTTTTCAAATGCCAAAAGTGGGACATTTTTTGTAGAAACATCAGATTTTGCAGGGCAAAACATACCCAGGGCCAGTACAAAGGACAGAACTTCACTTTTTTGCCAAAATAAAAACTTATTCTTGTAGCATTTGAGTTGCTTATTCGGTTTCTTATAACATTTAGGTGTTTCAGATACAAAATAACTGTTTTATGCAGCTATTAAAGAAAATATAGGAAGTATTTTTGTCCTAAAATCTCAGGACATTTGCCATTTTTTCAATTTTTTTGCAGGACACAACTGCCCAAAGAGGGACTGTTCCCCGCAAAGTGGGACAGGTGGTAACCCTAGTTCCAGTTTGTTGAGGCCTAAAGCAAAGAACAACAAAACAATCAAAGACCAACCATTCATAAAGCATTCTTTCCAGAAGTCCAGCTATGATAAATCCAGTAACTTTCTTTATCCATTGAAAAAAGGAGAGACAGTGAGGATACAAAAGGCGAAAGGTTTCGACCAAATTGGTCAAGTAACAAGTATATGTGCCAAGTCGAGATCCTACTTCATAGAATCAGAGGGTGTGGAGTACAGGAGAAACTGCAGACATCTGCTTCCTGTATCAGAATCAATGTCACAGCATTGTTCCTATGATACAGACTCTAGATCTCAGAGCATTCCAGATAATTTTCCTTTTGCAGAACATATAACTTCTACTTCCATTCCTGATGATGTTCCTAATGCCCCCAAAGTTGAACGTTCAGCAGTGACAGTCCCAGTTGCTAGACCTAGTTCTAATTTCTATGTCACACGATTTGGTCATATCTCCAGACCTAATGTGAAATACACAGCAACCTGGACATAGTTGTCTGTACAATATGTATTTAGTTCTGTATAATTGCATGGCAGAGAATTATTTTGTATTAATTGCATGTCAATCAATGTCATCAGTTATGCATGACCATTTCTCAAAGAGGGAGAATGTAGAATAGTGTGTGTGTTGTACCTTTAAGAAGTATTTCAAGGTTGGCACATGCATATAAATAGCAAGCACGTGCTAGCTTCAGTGCCATTTTGAGAGTGCAGCCAGAGAGTGAGCATGTATGAATGTAATAGCTAGTTTGTTTATAAGTTTATCTAAGTTAAAGTTATTAAGTCTCAATCCTGATGTGTTTGTACATAATAAAGCTGCTTGAACAGAACCCACGAATGCTCATCTGTTTTATCCTGATTGGACGAGCGAAACTCCACCAATTTCTGAATGCTATGCTCCAGCACGCCAGAGACCACATATATTTTCCCCATAGTTCTGAGGAGAGGGCCAGAAGTATGCAGGAGTTTACCATGTAGCACACTACCCTGAAGTACTGGGTGCCATAGATTGCACACATGTAGAAATGAAGGCACCATCTGGGGAACAGGGTAGGCTGTACATAAACAGAAAGGGTTACCACTCTGTCAACTGCCAAGTTGTGTGTAATGTCAAGGCAATCATCTTAAATGTGTGTGCTGCCAGTTACCACGACTCACATATCTGGCACAACTCCCAACTGTACCAGATGTTTGCTAGGGGGGATATCCCATAGGGTCATCTACTGGGAGATGCAGGCTATGCACTGAAACCATGGCTGATGATACCCATCAGAAATCCACACACCCCCATGGAAGAACGCCATAATGAGGCATACACTCAAACTAGAAATATCACAGCATGTGTTTGGGCTGCTGAAGTTACGGTTCAGCTGCCTAGATACATATGGGGGAGCCCTGCAGTACAGTCCATGGACATGTACAGAAATCTGCATAGTATATAACACGCAACACAACATGCACCTAAGGAAACAGCTTTAGCAGGATCAGCAAGGGGAAGGGGCACACATTGCACCACCAAGGCCAAGGTCACCACAGCCGCAGGCAGATGAGTCGGTGGAGGAATCACCAGCAGTTGTGGGTGTAGGCATATGTAGGTGTGCTCAGTATGCCCTTGCATTGGCTAAGAAACAATGCATAGCACAGCTCACCACCTAGGGGCCTGAAACCTTCTTCCTATTCACATACATTTAGTAACATTGATGCCAGGCAACTCGCACAACCATTAGCTCACCATGTATTGGCTGTGTACTGCTTGCATCAGACAGAGTCAGTCCTGAACTAAAACTGTGGCAACTGCTGCATTTACAAGGTAAGTCCTGAACTTGGACTGTACTGTTTAATAGTATGAATGTGTGGCATATCTTTGTATTTCATTAGGTGGTACAGTAAGCAAGTAAAAGGTGGGAGATTTGTACAGAAATGACCTTAACATATGACATCAGAGATGTATTTAGGCCCATTACTAAGTAGTAGGCCTCAGGCATTAAAGATTCACAGTCATACCTCTCAAAAGTATTGATGATCACTGGATGGCCTCGGGTTAGCACCATACACTTGTACTGTAAAATCATTAAAGAAAAAAGTTAGAAGGTAATTATATGTGTAACATCCCCACTCTGGGCCAGTAATCAAGGAGCCTGAATCTTCACTACTGACACTGGAGAGTAGCGTTCACTTGGAACAAAAATGTATACACTCAGTATTTCTAGATGCAGCTCTCTGCATCAAGAATAATTTCCCTTAAGAGCACACAAGAAGCACACTCAATGCAAGGTCCAGATTTCTCTGTCTCCCTCCAGGTCCCCAGTAATACTCTTCATTGGTACAGCTATAGGGTTGATACCTCAGCACCCTCTCTGTGAAACCAGTGCTTCAAGCAGCTGACACACATACTCTATGAAATTTGATTTTCACACACACACACACACACACACACACACACACACACACACACACACACACACACACCTGGGAAAAGCTGGCACAGATTTACTAGCTATGACCCCTTCTGCCCAGACTATAAGATAGTTACACAGCCACTAGACACTCCAAAGCCAGCTACTCTAAGGCTCTTGCAAGGGTACCCAATTATACTGACTGAAATTAATATTAATGCAAATGATAATGTTGACCAAACACCCAAGCTTTAAGGAGTGGCCAGAGCTGTCACCAAATATATATATGTACTCTCAGAGATTAAAATATTCTCTAAAAGAGAAGCCACAATGAAAAGTTTAAAAATATTTAATAATAAATAAGTAAAGAACATGAAAATGCTAAATATCTAATTACAGTAAACAGCAGAGTTCCAATCACAGGAAATATTAAAACATAGCACAGGTGGACAAAGTCATACAGTTACAGAAAAAACAAAACTTAACTAATCTCATTATATTTTCCTGACTGATCCAAATAATTATTATTCCCTGGTTACTTACTAGAGCAAGGCAAGATGAAGTAGGTCAGAGATCCTTCTTTGTCAGGTTACAAAAACAGAGTGCCCTGAGACTTACTTGGTATTAAACATTACTTTTGCTGATGGATTATAGAATTACATCACATACATCTGGTCATTTGACTTCTGGTTCCCATGTTTTCCCACTTGGCTAGAAGTTGACAGGATTTAGCACATATGTATCAGTAATGCACACACAGAGCCTTGCTAAGAACTGATGCAGCTCCTAGAAGTCATAAAACAATTTCAAACCTCCACCCTTCCAGAGTAGCAATTAGTTCACCCCAACGACAATGCAGGAAACTTCCTAGTACAGACTTTTTGTCTATGGCTTCATTGAGAACTCTAAGATACAATTGTTATGCCCTAAGCCAGGTAATTTAATTTCAAACTATTTTCACAGTTTGAGATTAACCTCCTCTCTTCCAGTATCTTCTGTTAAAACACATACATTAAAACAGTTACAGTAATGCATGTATATTTCTTTTTCTCTCCAGCAAGGCACACTGTTAGTACATTTTTAACACAAGCAGCTTTACAAATACATTTTTCAACACAAGCATCTGTACAAATTAGTTTGATATACAAATGACATATAATTCTTTACAAAATCCCAGTTAGCTGTGCTGGCATATCTTACATATCCACTGCCCTACTTCTTCTGACATGGCAATATCTCACGTATTCACAGAGACAAAATGAGTAACTGTTTTGTGTGTGTGTGTGTGTGTGTGTGTGTGTGTGTATGTGTCTGTAGGTGTCCTCCATGTGAAATTGGTGTGAGTGTCTGCATGAGCACAGCCAAGCTCTGTGCTGGCTTTATATTTTGGTATGTCAGAGAGGTGTGAACTGTGCTTGGTAGAGGTGGCAGTTCATCATTGTCATCCTCAGTCATGAGAACTGTCTCTGCCAGGGGTTGCACTGGCATGCCCACACTCACGGTCCACTGCTGCTACCTGAATATGACTGATGTCTGCTGGATGAGTCCCCTTCACAGGGATACCCAGGACAATGACCCCATGACCTGCCATGTCTGGGTGTGGACAGAAAACTCACTGACAGAGCAGTGGAAGTACTGCCATTATGGGAGCATGATCAGGCACAGTAACACTGGGTAACAGCAGATCATGTGGGTGACCTACACCCATTAGAATGCCGTTCCCCTCCCAGCAGATGTTCCATCACAGACACTGCCCGTTCCAACATGTCATTCATCCATCCACTGAATTAGCAACACAGTGGAGGCAGTTGTGCATGTCAGCCTGTGCAACTTCTACAACCTGAGCATTTGTCTGGAGCACCTATGTGAACATGCCTGTGCCTCCATGATGACCCCAAACATACATTGGCTGGCACGGGAAAAGACACCTGCATCAGGTGGAGGCAGTGCAATAGGCCCCATCCAAGTATCTCTGTCAGCCCTCCTGCATGGCACCTCACCTACACTTTGGTTATGGCCAAAGCCAACAGGCACTAAAATCACAGTAATCACACTTCCCTGATCAATGGCCTCACCTCCACCTGTCCAATATCCGAGGGCTCACTGAATGGGTAGGCGTAGGTCTACTGGCTGAGTCCAATGGAATTGCAGGGGATGCTGTATGTCAACCTCAGTGTCAGATTCAACCTCTGCACCCCTGACTGTGCCTCAGTTTGGCCACCACCATCATCAGAGTCTGCTGATACACTGACGTCAAGTGGCAGAGGGCCGACACTTTCACTGCCATGATCACCTGTGATAAAAAGCAAAAAACACAGGACAAAATTAATACCTATACTACTGTAGTCCAGTATATGATAACAAACTAATGGTGGTGCCACTATTATGGACAGTACAGAAATACATACAACAGGCCTGACAGCACACACTAAAATATTTCTTTCAATTGCTCAGCAGTATTGACATAAAAATGGTTTACCATCTGCAGATGAGAGTCTCCTCTGCAATCCTGATGATCCTGGAAGAAGTTAAGCAAGAGGTAAGGGCATCATCATCACAATTAAAAAGTAACACAGGTGGTAATAATTTTACCCCTTTATATGTCCATTAAGTTTACTTTCAACAAGAACCTGGCTGTCAACTCAGACCTAAGCTAATAACTGTACCAGTCTTTAATCCCCCCCCAAAAAATACATGTGACACAGAAGTAACATATTGATTTCAGTTGTTTTACTCTACAGCAGTATTCAACTTTCGAGATACCAAAGACTACCTGGAAGCTCCTCCTGGGACATGCTTGCTGTATCTAACACTGTTGCTCCCACATCCAGGACATGCTGCATTGCACTCTCCTGTGAGCTGTCTGGATCCCTGATATTGGCCAGAAACTCTTCATTGGGATTTAGTGGTGGTTCTCTAGCAGGCCCTCCACCGGTACCCATCTGGTCACAGCCTACTGCAGCTGCTCTCTTCTGTGCAGATGTGATCATGACAGTGGCCCTGTGGTGCATCTGCCATGGCTACCCACAGTGCTCAGATCAGCAACTATCGGTTGCCAAAGCTGTATTCTGTGCGCTATAGTTGACTATCCTCTTTCCAGCAGAAATGCACCATGTTGCCTAAAGGCATCCACTATGACCTGGTTCTCAGAATCAGTGAAGGGGAGTCTGCAAGGATTGACATGCCTGGGTGACATACTTTTAGGTGTCCTAAAAGACAAAAGAAGGATAATACACATAAATATTACATAAGTACTGAATAACTGATTCCAGATAAAACAGAAAAGATAGCCACTCAGTATTACCCCCTGTAGAAACATACAGCAGTCACAGATGTGAAATATGAACAACAGGCAGGATGCAGAACAAGGAGTGTAACAAGAGCAACAAATCCTTGTTTGTGCCACAACAGTAACTCACCTTTGCCACCCCAACAAAGAACAGTCTATCGTTGTGCTGTAACAGTAACTCACCTTTGCCACCCCACAAAGAACAGTCTATCTTTGTGCTGTAACAGTAACTCACCTTTGCCACCCCCAACAAAGAACAGTCTGTCTTTGTGCTGTAACAGTAACTCATCTTTGCCACCCCAACAAAGAACAGTCTATCTTTGTGCTGTAACAGTAACTCACCTTTGCCACCCCAACAAAGAACAGTCTATCTTTGTGCTGTAACAGTAACTCACCTTTGCCACCCCAACAAAGAACAGTCTATTGTTGTGCTGTAACAGTAACCCACCTTTGCCACCCCTAACAAAGAACAGTCTATCTTTGTGCTGTAACAGTAACCCACCTTTGCCACCCCAACAAAGAACAGACTATCTTTGTGCTGTAACAGTAACTCACCTTTGCCACCCCAACAAAGAACAGTCTATCTTTGTGCTGTAACAGTAACTCACCTTTGCCACCCCAACAAAGAACAGTCTATCTTTGTGCTGTAACAGTAACTCACCTTTGCCACCCCAACAAAGAACAGTCTATCTTTGTGCTGTAACAGTAACTCACCTTTGCCACCCCAACAAAGAACAGTCTATCTTTGTGCTGTAACAGTAACTCACCTTTGCCACCCCCAACAAAGAACAGTCTATCTTTGTGCTGTAACAGTAACTCACCTTTGCTCCCCCCAAAAACAGGAAAGTGACACATTTTGCTTACAAACCATCTCTGAAATGCTAACAGTGCTGTCAAAGGAACTGTTCCTGAAACATTTGTACATATTTATCACACGAGATTCCATTTTCATGTATTGGCAATCATGTATACATTTGAAATGGCTTGGCAAACATGCCCATGCCATCAGTACACTTCTAACTAACACATACAGATAAAAGTGTAAACACCTTTGCTTCAGATTATTCTTAAATACATTCCAGCATATGCAGTATGTGGCTGACCAAATGGAAGCATACCTTCTGAAGTTCAGTACTCCTCTGTACAGATACATCCTGAAGAAATAGCATTAAGTGCAGTCTTCCCAAAATAAAGAAGTCTCCTCACCATCAGTATGCCTAGCTACATGGTTGCCTTTTTATATAGGGCTGTTAGCAAGTTGAGGATGCAAATGTGGTGTGAACTCGTTAGAATAGCTGAATCCTAAAAAATTGGATCCATGCAGGAGATGTAAAAATAGTGCAGCTGCTCCCTCAGTGCTTGTTGTTAAAGGATTAAAACTGTGAATGATTAGTAGTTGGGATAAGGAAAACACAACAGCACTGCAGGCTGCCTTACTTCCAATGGGTGTGTCAGGTTAAATCTACAAAGTCCAAAAGCACAAAACACAAACCAGGAAGCACAAAAGTAGAATAAGGGAGTCCAAATACACCACAAAGCAGGTATTTCCAAACACAGGTTTATTGAATCCAAACCGATTAAGCGCTTTCATTAGCAAGTCTGATTTCATCAGAATAATGACCATAAAAACCACAAACCTTATATACCCTCCCCCAGCACAGGTAATATGACATTGCATCCTCAAAATCTAATACATCACATCCTGAATGCATAAAAACATAAAAAACTTTAGAACTATTGTTGTTAAAAAAACTGGATACTGTAAAATATACCCATAACAATAACTAAGACAAGTAACACATAATATAAATCACAAAATGTGCAAAAAATGGCCCCATATCTGAACTACATATAAAACATAGATCTGAGCTTCAACAAGGGCATAATACTAATATGGTCATTAAGGCCAGGGTATGAGCCAGCATTAAGTTTGATTTGCCATTGTAATTCTAAGAATTCTAAATAATCATCCTCTGGCCCAACCTGAGGCCCTAAATCAGTGTGGTCAATGGCAAAAAAACTAAAAAAATGAGTGGGATGTTTTTCCACATGATTGTATAGGGTATTCTTTATGCTTTTACACTTAATGTCATAACAGTGCTCGTATATCCTTTGCTTAAATGCCCCTTTTGTTTTTCCCACATAGAATCCATCACACAACCCGCACGTAGCTATGTACACTACTCTCTTTGAAAAACAAAAATATTTCTTAATGGGATATATAAATCCATAGTTCTTGATGTACAAGGAATCACCTTCCAACATAAATGAACATTGTCAACACCTATCACATTTAAGACAACCACCTTTTGTATTTTCTTTCCTAGGCCTTTCCAACAAAGTTTTAAAACTAGAATATTTTTTTGTAAACAATAATTGGTTTCTCTCCTAAAATCTTAGAAACTACCTGTGCTGGGGAAGGGTATATAAGGTTTGTGGTTTTTATGGTCATTATTCTGATGAAGTCAGACTTGCTGACGAAAGCACTTAATCAGTTTGGCTTCAATAAACCTGTGTTTGGAAATACCTGCTTTGTGGTGTATTTGGACTCCCTTCTTCTACTTTTGTGCTTCCCGGTTTGTGTTTTGTGCTTTTGGACTTTTTTTGGTTTGACTGTATGGAAGGAGGCTCACCCGATCACCTCAAGTGGTATGGATATAACTTCTTTGGCTGAGGCTTTAAGCAACTAGGAATGACAACCTCGCTACTGTTTCGCAGTTTAGTGACTTTTCCTTCATTACTTTACCACAGAGACCTTGTACTAACAGTGACCACATGCAGAGTAATTCTGCTGGGTTGAATAATCCTTGCAGTTCTACTACAGGGTCTAGACAAACGGCTCCAAGTGGAAGTGACGCAATTGCGGCGTCTTTTTCAACTGAGGAATGACTAAGAAACGAGACAAGGCTTGATGATAATGGTGACTAGCAGGATGAATCCACTTTGACTATGGATCAACAACTAGACCATTTTCAGGACTTAATCTTTAAATACAAAAAACTCCAACTTGAGAACTCGTATCTTCAGGAGTGTGTTAACCGTGAACAAATACCAAAAGGTCTGAGACTTTGGAAATATCCTTCTGGTCTCACTAAAAATTCACAATTACATCAGGATCTGACTGCCTTCTTCAACAAACAGAGATGTGAGTTCCTTAAAATTCTTATTGCTGACAATAACAGAAAAATGGTGTTAACTATCAGAGACATTGATATGACTGAATCCTGTATTAAAAATAATTTGTTGTTTCAATGTAAAAAAAAAAGATTTTTCTAACATTATTAAACATGTAGATGATGGGTTAGTTGACTTGAAAATAAGGAAACAACGTAAATTAAAAAGGGACAAGGGTGATTATGAAGCCGGTAAGGCTTACACTGATCCACCTAGTGAACAAGAAGCTAGGTATTTTAGTGAACAACAGCTAGCCTGTAATGAGGATGTTAATGAGAACATTGAAGTTAATGATTATTTAAACAGGGATGTCCGTTTAGATCCCCCTCCATTGAGGAGGTCCGAGAGTATCAGGAACCAGAGGGGGTTGAAAACTGGTTCTTACAGCAATCATTACCAACAGTAGAGGGGAGGGAGGGGAGCTTACTGGAGATAATTGAACCTATTGACCAGGTTGTAACCATTATTCAGAATGTTGATGCTGATTTCACTATTTATAATTACAGCCAAATAAATGTTGATGTTGAGTGGGATAACCTGTTCTCTAAAGGCCTGAATTTTGTTCCTGGCAGGCATGCTAATATTGCTGACAGCATTTTGAATTTTAAAATGTCTGTCAGGAAATTAAATTTAGGTATGCATTTTGGTAACACAACATCTATTGATGGCCTTAATTGTTTGCACAGGCCCAGCACTTTTATTCCACCCACCCATCCTTTAGTGTCAATTTTTGAAACACTCTGTGAAAATGACATTAGAAAATAATTAAAAAATAATCAGAAGGGCTTTACCAACACCCTAGATGAGAGAAAGTGGTGTCTGGTACAGGACATCATTTGTAATAACAACATCAGGCTCATGAAACCTGATAAAGGAGGTGGGCTTGTCATAATGAGCATTATGGATTATAACAGCAAAATGCTTGAATTATTGTATAGTAACTGCACCTACTGTGAAGTTTCAGTTAATGAAATGAATTTAGCCTACAGGGATATTGACCTTACTGTAGAAGAATTCATAGGTAGGTACTAGGCTATCGGCCCTAGGGCCCATACAAGCCTAGCCAAAAGGTACCCTGGCTTTCGCCACCCAAGAAAATTATTTTCCTGTGCCCCTGTCGAGCAGAGCCACAGAAGTGATCCAAGGGGTGAATTTCACATTTCCCATCCAATGATCAAGAGTTTTCTTGAAGAGTGCTAATGAGGAGCTCTGTTTGACATAGATAGGTAGTCTGTTCCGGAGTATGGGAAGTCTCTGGGACTGGAATCCATCCCTCCAGCATGTTCTGTTTATTGTGGTGACAAGGTTTAGGTCCCTAGAGCGTATAGCTCAGAGAGATTGGGATTTCTTTAAGTGGAGCATGTCCAACAGCTCTGGGTTTGACATAGCTTTGTATGTTAGGCAGAGATCGCCCCTGAGTAGGCGACATGCTATGGAGTAAAGCTGTAGTTTTTTGAGACGGTCTGCGTAGGGCATCTGTTTGAGGCCAGTAAACCTCTTTGTGAGGTATTTCTGTGGTCTTTCCAGTTGTTGTAGATGTCTTGTGAGGTACATACCAAAAGGGGTGTTGTACTCTATAATGGGTCTAATGAGTGATGAGTAGAGGGGAACAATGACCTCTTTTTTTCTGGATGAGAATCCTTTTGTGATGAGATGAGCCATGTAGAAGGATTTCCTGACCACTGTGGCAATGTGATTATCAAAGGAGAGACTACTGTCCACCTGTGTCCCAAGGTCTCTTATCACATTTTCAGCATTAAGTAGACTACCAGCTATGTGGTAGTTCATGGGTACAAAGTTTTTACCAAAGGGGATGACAATACACTTTTTGGCATTGAACTTCAGGCCATGGCTTTGACACCAGGTGTCTGTCTCAGTGAGAACCTTTTGTAGTTTGTCCACATCGTTAGGAGTTTCGATTATGGCTCCTAGTTTGCTGTCATCTGCAAACTTTGTTAGCCAAAGACCTTCTGTGTTAGCCTGCACTTCAGAGATGTAGATACCAAACAGGAGAGGACTCAGGACTGAACCCTGTGGTACTCCACTTGTCACTGGTCTGATGTCAGATTTGGAATCCGCTACTTTCACAGTGTGGGTTCTGTCCGTGAGCCAGTTGGCAACCCATCTTGTGATATAGGGATTTATACCTAGTTTAGTGAGCTTATCTATAATTCCAGAGTGGGGGATGGTGTCAAAAGCCTTGGCGAGATCTAGATAAGCTGTATGAACCATTTTACCCTCATCTATGGCTTTGGTGACTGCTTCAAAGAAGTCAATCAGGTTTAGGAGACATGATCTGCCTTTTACAAATCCAAACTGGGTAGGGTCCAGAGTTTGGAGATTACCAATGTCTTTGTTTATGAGTTCAACGATGATACGTTCCATGGCCTTGCAGACCAGGCTCGTCAGGCTAATGGGGCGGTAGTTCCCGGGGTCCGTCATGGCTCCCCCTTTGTGGAGTGGGATAACCGTCGCAGTGTGCCATTCAGTGGGTACAAAGCCTGAGATAAGGCTATGATTGAACATGGTACTTAGGTAGGGTGCCAGTTCATTCTGTAGTTTGTGTAGAACGCAGCCTGGGATATTGTCAGGTCCCATGGATGCTGTGTTCTTGGCTTTGGAGAGTGTTTTTTTTACCTGTGCAGCCGTGATTATAGGACCTTTGCATTCTTCCGGTGTAGAGATGGGCCCTCTAGGGGTGAGAGGGGGGTAAAGTTAGCACTGAACCTATCTGCTAGGATTTTGGCAATATCAGTTGGTTCTGTATATTTAGTGGCATTGTGCTGTACCTCAGAGCAGATCTGAATGTTCCCATTTAGATTCTTGACATAGCTATAGAATGCTTTGTGGTTGTCTTTAGAGTCAGTGGCAATTTTGTTTTCGTAACCAGCTTTGGAGGATTTTATGAGGGATCTCAGCTTCTTACTGAGGTTGACCAGGGAGTTCCTCCAGTCATGGGATTTTACTCTTTTTTGTAACAGTTTCTTTCTTCTGTTGTAGAGTTTGTTTATGGCAGAGGACCACCAGATAGTTTTCCTTTTTTTGGAGGATAACATCTTGGTTCTATTAGGGATAGCATGATCCATGCACTCATGTAAGTGCTTATAAAGTGCATTTGTGTAGGATTCAGCAGTTATACCTCTATTGTCCGTCTGCATGGGTGTCATGACATTTGCCACTTCTGTCTTAAGAAGTGTGAAGTTGGCTTTAAGTTTTTTATGATGGTTTCCCTAATTGGGGGTGAGGGTGGGATGTGGATGTCTAGGCTGATTAGCTTGTGGTCGGATCTGACCAACGAGGAATTCACCTCTGGTGTGGAACACTGGTTTCCCATGTTGGTAATGACCAGGTCTAGGATATTGCTGCCCCTGGTGGGGGTGTGAATAAGTTGATCCAAGGCGTTGGAATTTATGAATTCTAGAAAGCGTTGAACAAAAGAGTTGGTACATGAGTAGTTTTCCCAGTTAATGGTGGGGTAGTTGAAATCGCCCATTATTAGGGTGTTGGGTTGTACCCTAATACTTTCCAGTGTATCAAGAAATGAGGAGTGGGAATCCTGGGGCATGGTGGGGGGTCTGTAGCAAGCTACAATTTGGATTGCGGTGTTGCCCAGAGTTAGTTGCACTTGGATAATCTCAGATGCATTATGCTGTGCAACTAGCCTGGAGGTGTGGATATCCTTAATGAATATGGACACACCTCCCCCTTTAGTGCTTCATTCTGGGTTAGGCGGCCGAAAGGTGTGGTATGATCTGTAGCCTGGTAATGCAGGGGTGCTCTCTGGAGCTTTGAACCAGGTCTCTGTCACTGCACAGATGTCAGTGTTCTCCATTTTAAGGAGTGCCTCGAGTGAGTGCATTTTGAGGATTAGACTTCTAGCATTGAGTAGCATTACCCTCAGATTTTGCTTGCTTGTACCTGTTACGGTGGTGAATTGTTGCTTAATCGACAGATTAGTCTTGACGTCCATGATTTTTTGGATTTCAAGAGCCCCAGAACACCCACTATCTTTGGCATTCCAAAGATACACAAGTCCATTGCTAGCCCTCCTCTTCATCCCATAGTGGACGCCAAGGCTTCGAAAACATACTGCCTGGCTAGATACATTGATTTTCAACTTAAGGGCATAGTGGAAAAGAGGTCTTGGATTATAAAGGATTCATGGGATTTTTTAAGTAAGATACAACCGATGTATGATGATGGTCTGATTATGGCCACTCTAGCTATAAAAGACCAATTCTCATTAATACCACATGAGGAGGGGCTGGATTGGTTCTACGAATATCTGAGTAGGCACACTGAATTAGGATTTAATACCAACCATACTCGAACTGATATTAGGGAACAACTTTCTGAGTTATGATGGACATCTTTACAGACAAATTCAAGGAGTGACCATGGGAGCCTGTTGTGCCCCAGTTTTTTCCAGTTTGGTACTGGCTTACTGGGAGGAGGAGTACATTATGAACTCCTGCTATAGGGACCTTTGGGCTCTCTATGGCCCCTACCTGGATGATATAGTTCTTTTATGGAAGGTTGGTGAGGAAGAACTCGGGGAGTTCTATCAGTATATCAATAACACTACTGATTATCTTACGTTTACTTTAAATACTGATAAGGACAAACTAAATGTCCTTGATGTGACTATTGTCAAAGACTATGAGAAAAAAACATTTGTTTGCAAACTATATCGAACACCCACCTATTCCAACACACTTCTACATTTTGACAGTTGGCACCCAATTCACCAGAAAAAGGCACTGGTGAAGGGGCAATTCATCAGAATTGCCAGAATGGTGTCAGATGAACTTGATTTTCAAGCTGAATGCGACAAGTTGAACAATATGTTCACAAAAAGAGGATACCTTTTGGGTTTTGTCAAAGCTATAGAAAATGAGGTTAAAATCAAAAGACAAACGGGTGCCATTGCCAAAATTTTATTCTATAATGGTGGGACTAATAGCTCTCATTCAAGTGACAAAATAATGAACAATAGTTTTGCTATAACTTGTGTTTTGCCTTTTTCTCATAATTTTTATGATATCAAAAATATACTGGAAAAATTTTGGTCGGTTTTGATGTTGGATCAAGAAGTATCTAAGATTTTAGGAGAGAAACCAATTATTGTTTACAAAAAGCATTCCAGTTTTAAAACTTTGTTGGAAAGCCTAGGAAAGGAAATACAAAAGGTGGTTGTCTTAAATGTGATAGGTGTGGACAATGTTCATTTATGTTGGAAGGTGATTCCTTGTACATCAAGAACTATGAGTTTATATATCCCATTAAGAAATATTTTTGTTTTTCAAAAAGAGTAGTGTACAAAGCTAAGTGTGGGCTGTGTGATGGAGTCTATGTGGGCAAAACAAAAAGGGCATTTAAGCAAAGGGTATACGAGCACTGTAATGACATTAAGTGTAAAAACAAAAAGAATGCCCTACACAATCATGGAAAAACATCCCACTCATTTTTTTTTAGGTTTTTTGCCATTGACCATTCTGATTTAGAGCCTCGGGATGGGACACTGGATGATTATTTAGAGTTCTTGGAATTAAAAAGGCAAATCAAACTTAATGCTGGCTCATACCCTGGCCTTAATGACCGCATTAGTATTATGCCCTTGTTGAAGCTCAGATCTATGTTTTATATGTAGTTCAGATATGGGGCCATTTTTTCTCACATTTTGTGATTTATATTATGTGTTACTTGTCTTAGATATTGTTATGGGTATATTTTACAGTATCCAAGTTTTTTAACAACAATATTTCTAAAGTTTGTTATGTTTTTATGCATTCAGGATGTGATGTATTAGATTTTGAGGCTGTGATGTCATATTACCTGTGCTGGGGGGGAGAGTATATAAGGTTTGTGGTTTTTATGGTCATTATTCTGATGAAGTCGGACTTGCTGACGAAAGAGCTTAAATCGGTTTGTATTCAATAAACGTGTTTGGAAATACCTGCTTTGTGGTGTATTTGGACTCCCTTCTTCTACTTTTGTGCTTCCTAGATCTACAAAGTGTTAGATGTAAGGTTGGAAATGTAAGTAAGCAGCACACAAGTCACAGGATGTATTCCTTAACATCCACCCTACCTTCATTTGTTGGCAACTGCATATGGTATTATTTTCAATTAATATCCTTACACATTTTAAGGCCAATGATATAGAATGGCTTACATAATGCATGTCTCACATTATTGCTCAGATAAGTGAAGAATGGCCAACAAACACAGAAATGTATGACAGAGCTGTGTATTTGCAAGCAATAATCATGACAGGTTGTGTGATAACTAGATTCACTACTAGTCTACCTGAGAATATCGAAGACCACATCATTGAGATGAAACACGCAAAAAAAAAAAAAAAAAAAAAACAATTCGTCAATGAAGATCTTTCCAGGGTAAGTAACCTTTTGACATGAAGGTAAACTTTGCTCTTTTCCCAACTGTAGTGCAATCTCAGAGTTGGTATATTTAGTTGGGCTTGTGTGTTGGGCATAGCCCCCCCACCTGGATGGGTTTAGAATGGTGTAGTTTAGGTTTTGTGCGTTGTTGATGGAGTGATTACTTACCCTGGGAAGATTGTTGTTCTCGGATTTCGACCTTCTGTAGTCGACTCATGCATTACGGGTTTCGACCTTCTGTAGTCAACTCATGCATTACATCCATGTACAAATAACACTTGGATGGTTTAATATCACTGGAGATGCTGTTGCAGATGGTTGTGTGCATATTGAGTTAAGTTCTTTGTTGCAAAGCTGTTTGTGTGGCAAAGATTGATAAGGCACCCATCCTGTGTTCTGAAGTTGCATTGGTGTGAGTGTTCAAATCCAGACCTATGTAAAAATCTCATGTGTACTAACATTTTCTAGTGCTATGTCATGGAGTGTTTTTCCTCATTTCAACTACCTCTCCCTTTTCTTTTTTCTTTGCTTTTCTTTTATTTCTTTTTTTTATTGGCCAGTGTTTGCACAATGGGCTGCTTACTGCAAACATGGGAGACAGAGAAAAATGAATGTCAGGTTTGGCTATGCTTATCTGGTCTGTGGAAAGCACAGCAGTGTGTAAACTGGACAACTGGCCCACCTAGGAAGCAGACAGGACCCAGGCATCCAAAAATAGAAACCAGATGCAAAACGATGTTGAGCTGTGGGTAACAGTGAGGCCTTAATAATGATTAGTAAAATAGGGAATGTTATGTAACTAGTCCTGTGGCAACAGGTGTAAGTGTAGGGCTGGAGTACAGATGGTCCTGGGTTCTAGTACAGGGTGTGCAACCTTTGTTTTACTGTTGTGACATTGCAGTTTATAGCAATGAACTGCAACATAGACAAGTGTTTTCTCAAGCTTCTTGTGGCAACAAGTGTAAATGTAGGGAGTCTAAACGCACTGTCCTGGGTTTGAATACAGCATATTCCTTACAATTTTCCTGTTGTTCCAGTTCCCATTTTAGTCACTGTCACTTATAGCACTTGAGATAATGGAGCTGATAATTATTTGTATGAGGGCTTAGACACTAGTATGCTGTCAGTTATTTCTGTATGTATCTGTGTGTTATCACATTTATTGTCAGATGTCTGACTGTGGGTATACTGTGTACTATATTCCTGTAAGTATATTTCTGCTATCTGGACAGGCATGGCCTTCACATTTGCCTGACATACATACACAACTGCCTGTACATCCAATAACCTTGGAATTGTAACTGCAATTATATAATATCTCAGTGCCTGGCACTGCTTCACTCCGCATACCATCGTGCAAACGCTGTGCTCAGAGGTATGCACTGCGTAGCATCATGTTTGCAGGATGGTAGGAGGAGTGCAGCAGTTTCAGACAGTGTGCACACTCCCAGTAAATGCGATAACTGGGACTGGTGAGGAAACCATCACTCTCCATTGTTCTTGATCCATGTTAGACATGGCAGGCATTTGTGGAAAAGGTGTCGGGTTTAGGGCACAGAGGTGGGGTGCTCAGAAGTCCAAGAATTTTACCGGACTTCTAATTAAGAACCACAGTGCCAGGTTTCTTCAGGGGAACTATTCTGACTCCCAGTATAAGTCGGAAGCGTGGGATAGTTTAGCCCAGGCTGTATCCAGTGCTACCAGTATCCTGCACACTGTTGACCAATGTAAGCATCATTTCAGTGACCTATGGCAGAGAAAGAGAGATACCCTCAGTGCTTGAATCTCGGAATTTAGGACGGCCGACATCGCACACCTGTGAAAGTATCAACTACAGGGAGTATTTGCAAGACTTAAAAGCTGAGTACAGGCAAGACTGGTATTCCTAATGCTATTCTGTTCTGGTTTGTTCCACAACTATCAGGGACTGGGTGGTCAATGTCCGAACCCATGGGGCTAGATTAGCGAGGATGAGGGAAGCATGTGGTATGTACATAGAAGAAGAGTAATGTTATTGTAGCATTAAAAGTTAAACATAGTTATTTGGTCTTTTATGGAGTTGCATCAGACTGAGCATGCATATCTCAACTGTAAAAGCAAGTATGCATGCATTACTCTGTAGCACAAACCAAGAGTACAATATTACACTTTAGTCAAAAATTGTAGGTTCAAATACCATACTTCCTAACTATACAGTACTGTTAATTCTACAATTATATTTAAATGAAATTAAAACCTCTGCACCAGTGGCACAAATGCCACGGTGTAAAATGTAATCTGTATAATCGGAACATGCATATGTGCAATCTATACACATGTCAAGGAGTACTTACTGCAACTGTAGTATAGTGTGCATCCTTTAGGAGCTGGTATTCTTCACAGCAAAAGTTATCTGTTAGGAGGTGTTAGTCTTCAAAGTAAAAGTTAAGATAGAGTCAAATAATTGTATTAATGCACTGTATGTCACATATGAAGGTAATATTTATTTATTTTATTTGTTATTTGTTAACCAGGTTAGTCCAACTGAGCCAGTGGCCCATTTTCAGTGGAGACCCAAGGAAAAAAGCACCAGACAGTTATTACAAAGTTACATAAAGAAAAACACCTGACAATGAAGTTGTATGCAAACAATACAATAATGTGCTTTACATGAAAACATTAGAAATTTACAAGGCCTGAGAATGAACTTTACATAAACATTACAATAATGTGCATAACATGCTTTACAAAAGTTAGATTTTTTTTTATTTAAGTTTTCTTATCAACAAAAAGAGAAAGAGATGCCAATGAGATAAGACACTTGAAATAGGTAGGTGATAAAAATGTGAGAGTTAGTAAGGTGGTAAGGTGGGATTTAAGTGGAATAATTGCAGTGAAAGGTGTTGACATTTAGGAGAAAAGTTTTAAGTTTGTATTTAAAGAGATTTATGTTAGAAATGATTCAGATGTTAAGGGGGAGTTTGTTCCATGCATGGAAAATATTATATTTATAAAGAAGTTTACCAATGTTTTGATTGGTTTGTAGGTGTTCAGAAGGAGCTGGTCAGAGCTGCAGAGTGTTCTGGGAGGTGTATAATGTGATATTAGTGAGGATAGAGTGGGAAAGGAAAGGAGTTTTAAGAGCCGAGTATGAGTCATTTGCAGCTGGGAGTGAAGCAGGTGCTGGGGGAAGTCAAGCCACTAGAGTTGTTTTAGTGCATGGCAGTGATGAGATCTGTAGGGCTGGTTACTAGCAAATCTTGCAACACTATAGTATAATTGACAGAGTTTAGCCAAAAGGGTAGAATGTAGATGTGTGAAGATGGGGGAGACATAAAGTAAACATGGAAGGAGGAAGGCCTGATCTAGTTTCTGCATAGAGTCAGGGGCTAGGTATTTTTTATGTCTATAGAGTAAGCCAAGTTTTTGATTGGTCTTTTTAATGCAGTGCTAAATATGGGTATCAATTTTTAATTCATCATTGATAACAACACCAAGAAGTTTAGTATGTGCATCAGGTTGTATGATGGTATTGTCGAGAGAAGAAATGATGGAGGTTGTTTTCAGGTTAGAGAGGGTTTTTGGAAAAAAAGAGTAGTAGCTTTGTTTTTTTGGGATTTAAAATTGGTTGTCGATTAGCCATTTTTCTACAGATAGGAAGTTACGTTGAGTAGTAGAGAGGAGGTTAGAGAAACTGTCAGAACATGTAATAAGGGTAGAGTCTTCCGCTTTTTGTGTCAGGGAAGATGCTGTACAGGAAGTATGCAGTTGGTTTGTGAAAATATTAGAGTAAAGAGCCAAGAATCGAGCCTTGAGGCACCCCAGTTTGGATTGGTAAGTAAGGGGAGCAGGTAGCCTGCCATCTTACCGATTGTTGTCAGTTAGTGAGATAGCTATTGAACCATTTAATAGCAGAGGGAGATAAGCTGAGTTGTGATAGTTTAGTGAGAAGTTTGGAGTGTGATACGGTGTTGAATGCTTTAGAAAGGTTAAGAAAGTGGCAAGAAACCAGTAAATTTTTGTCCATGGCTTTGGCAACAGTTTGAGTAAAGGATAGTAGGGCAGTAGATGTATTGTTTAAACTGTGAGCATTGCTGAACTGTTAAAACTTGAAGTATGCATTTATTTAACAATTACTTTCTAGTTACTAATGAAGTCTTGTACATAAAATCTAAAATATCTTATCTAATGCTTGTAACATGTTTTTTGTATAAACTGTGAAGATTCCTGAACTGTTTAAACTTTGTAGTATTTAACTGTATAACAACTAGTACCTGTATAACAAACTAATGAAAAATAATACTAAGGCAACCAAACGACAGACTAAAGTAACAAAAACAACGTAATAAAATAAGTAAACGTTTATTGTAAATATGAAGTGCTTTTCGTTGCCCATAATGAGGCAACTTCTTCAGATAGCAAGTTATTCAAAAAAACACCATTTTATAAACTAATCTAATCATGTGATTAAAGGAAACATTGTATCAATGCTACAAAAAGTAGTGCCAGCAAGATTTATAAATACATAAAAGTAAAAAGAAAAACTTTGATTCTCCCAGCCACCTACTTGTAGTCAAACAAAACAATAAGTTCATGATAAACTAATTTAGCAAGCTTTGTCAAGTAGATCTAAATCACTAATACAATCAAATTTTAAACAAGCATACGTATAACTATGATCATACTTATGCAATTGCTACTAGTAAAACAGAAAACGCATTAGCAAAACACATTATGTCACATGTAGGCAACAGTTTTACGTTTAGGATAATTGACCAAATACAATATGACATCAGAGGGGGTCCAATTAATTTGCTGTTGGAAGAATGTGAACTGTCATGGCAAATTAGAGCTGCCACTTTTATTGAGCCTGGGTTGAACGAACATTGTAATATAGCATGTCTTAAACTTAAGAGCCTAAATAGATAGGCTTTTACATATAATATAATATGTAGTTTGGTACATATCTTATATAATTTTATATAATGTTTCCATTACTTAGAAAACGTATACATATCTAGTTAATTTAATGACAGTTCAACTGTTATATACGAAATATATTTATAGTATATGTTATTTATACATTTTTTATTCAAGATTTTTTATCAGTATATTTAATGCATTAGTTACTGCTTGTTATCATATTTATATGTATGCTTGTTTAAAATTTGATTTTATTAGTTATTTAGATCTGCTTGACAAAGCTTGCTAAATTAGTTTGCCATTAACTTATTGTTTTGTTTGACTACAAGTAGGTGGCTGTGAGAATCAAAGTTTTTCTTTTTACTTTGATGTATTTATAAATCTTGCTGGCACTACTTTTTGTAGCATTGATACAATGTTTCCTTTAATCACATGATTAGATTAGTTTATAAAATGGTGGTTTTTGAATAACTTGCTATCTTTGCCTCATTGTGGGCGACAAAAAGCGCTTCATATTTACAATAAACGTTTACTTATTTTATTACGTTGTTTTTGTTCCCTTAGTCTGTCGTTTGGTTGAACTAGTACCTGTATGTTAGTAGTCTAGTAATCTCTTGGAGCTTATCTCCCCGGGACTCTACTGAAAATGGACATAAATCCAGTTAGACTATCCCAATCAACAAATGTAAAATAAAAATAAATAAATGTACTATGATGGGATCTGAAGCCATGTTGCATAGCAGTTAGGAGGTTATTATCTAGAAGGTACTTAATAAGTTGTCTGTGAATGTATTTTTCAAGAAGTTTAGATAGCGGAGAGAGGATAGCAATAGGTCTGCAGTTGTATGGTTAATTGCTGTTACCTCTCTTGTGTAATGGAGTGATAAGGAATGATTTCCATATATCTGGGATGGTGGATTCTTGAACAGATCTATTGATCAGGACAGAGACAGATATCTGGGATGGTGGTGATCAGGATAGAGACAGATATCTGGGATGGTGGATTCTTGAACGGATCTATGGATCAGGATAGAGACAGGGTAGGCTAGTGAATGAGCAGCTAGTTTCAGAAAGGGGGAAGGGTGTCAGAAAAGGGGGAACATGGCTTCAACTTAAGCAGGAGAGATTTAATGTAAGATATTGGGATGAGGTCAAGTGTGAAAGAGGGAGTATTGGTAAAATGTGGAGTGGGGTGTGTGTGTTTATTGTTCTGACCACTGTGGGTGAGTTTGTGAATAGATTCAATGAAGTATGAATTTAGAAGAGTGGCAGTTTCAAGGGGGGGGGTGTTAGGGTAGGGGTTGGGGGTTGAAGCATTACCTGGGTGTAGGATCTTATTAATAGAGTGCCAGAATGTTTTGGGGTTAGACGTATGGGTGAGTTGGGCATTGGAGTAGAATTTTTTCTTATCTGTATTGATGTGTTTTTTAGCCAGATTATGTAGTTGTTTATAGGTTTGGAGAAGATAAAGTGATTTAGTTTTATTCCATTGTTTCCTGGTGCTGTCTCTTTTTTTCATAAGAGTGAGTGTATCTTTTGAGAGCCAGGGGATGTGGGATGTTATGATTCTTACTTTTTTTAGAGGTGCTAGGGAGTCAAGGATGGAGAGAAAAGTACGATTGAAATGAAGGATAGTATCATTTAGAGGGATGTGTTTCAGAATTGACCAGTCTATAGAGTTTATAATAAAAAAATAATAAAAGACAACAGAGCCAATGTTACATATATGATTTGATTTTCATCTGTAGGGGTGATGTAAGTGAATTCAATAGGTTTGTGAAGGAGTTACATCAGAATGCATGTGGATTAGAATTCATGTATAAGATTCACAAGGAAGTTATGCAATTTCTTGATAGTGAGTATTTTGTGAGAGTTGATAACAAGGTTTCGTTCAGGCCCTATTTCAAAGAAACTGCGGTAAATAATTTTCTTTGTGCTGATAGTATGCACCCTCCACACCTTTTGAATTCTTTACCTTAGGGTGAATACAAGCGTATTTTTAACAATACGTTTGATAAAGTGCAGTTAGGGAGTTTAATAAAGTTACAAACAGGTTGTCAAGCAAAGGGTATGCTTTGGTGACATTAAGGAAAGCAGAGATGAAAACAAGGGGCATCTGTAGTGGGGGAGGTGTCCATGATAGGAGACAGGAAGGTAGTGAGGGTTTTAAGACAAACAGGAATGCTCATGAGGTAGAAGAGGGAAAATATTTTTTGTTAATGTTTCCCCTTTTTTGAAAATTTTGAGGGAGTTGGTTATAAGATTTTGGCCAGTTGTTAGACTGGATGAAAATGGGGGTGAAATCTTTCCAGAGAAGATAATGTTCTCTTATAGTAGTTTTTTTATCTGAGGGAGTTGTTGAATTTGAGATTTCACAAGGGCAACAGATGAGTGGGAACCTATTCCTGTGGGAAATGTAAGGTTTGTGTTCGGGTTAAAAATCTAGAGGGCACTATGACTAATAGCAAGAAGTATAAAGCAATGGATTATTTCAATTGCAACACTTGCGTAGTGATAGGCATCACAGGCTGTGGTTGTGTACCTACAAAATGGTACATTGGGCAGACGAGAAGGATGGTGAAGAAGCGTATAATGGAGCATTTGGGAGATATAAAAACCAGTAAGTTAGATAACCCAGTTGCCCAACATTTTCACTCTGCATGTGCTGATTGTTTAAATAGTTTCTTTTTCAGCGTCTTGGCCAAGCCATACTCTGCACAGGGGGTAGATTTCATGCAATCTCTATTGAAAATGGAAACAAAGTATATTATTAATTATAAGATTCTTTGGCCCAATGGGTTAAATTTAGAGTTGGATTTGAATGTATGACATATATGGTAATAGGTTAGTTCTCCTTGGGTGGACACTTTCAAAATATATTTAAACATATTTAAATATATTTTTCAAATGTAAACATTTTTCAAATGCATTATAATTGTGTGTTTTTTCAGAATTCATATGTAATTTTTTTTATTGCTGTTGTAATTGGTGTGGGGATGCTTCATTGTTTTAATATTTTGTATTTAAAATGTATTTAAAATCTTCCATTTAATGCATTTCTTGGTGGGGCTTTGATTAACTGATTAATTGATGTAATTGATTTATTGGATAATGTAGCTAATATAAAAATTAGGCTATCTGAATGATGTAATTGTTCCCTGGAAGGCAAACAGCTGAGGTACTAGGAACATCAGTAAAGTTTTGATAGCTGCAGACCGTGGCTCTATTGTTTTTTATTATTATTTTTATTATTTCTTATTGTTTTTGTCTGCTTTGGCAGTTTGTGGTTCATTCAGTCTATATAGTTCACCATGTGATTAAAAGTCTCACTGTTAAAAATGGAGAGATTGTGACAATCTTTATAGAGATGGTATGTAGGTATCTGAACAGAACGCCTAAGAACTCAGATAGGAAGGTGGTAGCTAAGGGAGTCTGGTAGGGTAGTAGGGGTTTTGATACAGATTAGGGTCAGTTGTTAGAATTCAGTCAAGAGTGCAGCTACTGTTATTGCTTTTATTGAATCTATTAGGTGTAGTAAGTAGCTGATGAAAGCCATGTAGGTTGATGGTGAGAGATGGGCTGGTTGTAGATAGTTTTAGCCAGTCGATGTTAACGTCTCCTAACAGAATGGTTTCATAGCTGATATTGAGTGATAGCCATGAGAGTATGGATTTGAGGATGGGAATGTTATTACCTGGTAGGATATAGCCAGTCGATGTTAACGTCTCCTAACAGAATGGTTTCATAGCTGATATTGACCAATAGCCATGAAATATGGATTTGAGAATGGGAATGTTATTACCTGGTGGGATATAGATAGCAGCCATGAGAGTATGGATTCAAGAATGGGAATGTTATTACCTGGTAGGATATAGCCAGTCAATGTTAATGTCTCCTAACAGAATGGTTTCATAGCTGATATTGAGTGATAGCCATGAGAGTATGGATTCGAGGATGGGAATGTTATTACCTGGTAGGATATAGCCAGTCGATGTTAACATCTCCTAACAGAATGGTTTCATAGCTGATATTGAGTGATAGCCATGAGAGTATGGATTCGAGGATGGGAATGTTATTACCTGGTGGGATATAGATAGCAGCCTTGGGAGTATGGATTCGTGGATGGGAATACTATTACCTGGTAGGATATAGCCAGTTGATGTTAACGTCTCCTAACAGAATGGTTTCATAGCTGATATTGAGTGATAGCCATGAGAGTATGGATTTGAGGATGGGAATGTTATTACCTGGTAGGATATAAATAGCAGCCATGAGAGTATGGATTCAAGGATGGGAATGTTATTACCTGGTGGGATATAGATAGCAACTAAGGCAAATTTCTTTTGTGGGTTAAGGTGACAGTTTAGGATAAGTAGTTTGGCGGGGTGGAAAATTGGATGGGTTATGGGTAGGGGGGATTGATTGAGGTGTTCAGAGTACCTAATGGTGACACCACCACCTTTCTAACCATTCTGTCTTGCCGGTAGATATTGTAATGCGGGGGAAGGATTTCAGAGTTTGAGATGTGTGGCTTTAACTATATTTCAGATAGGGTTAGGATGTGTGGAGAATGGAGGGTAATCCAGGAATGTAGTTCTGTGGTTTTATTTTGTAGGCGCTGTATGTTAATTGAGTCTATATTAAGATATTTTGGATTGGGAGACTGTTGAGATTGGTGGCTGTTGGGATGGTGGATGAAGTTGCAGAAGAAGCAAGACCTGGATTGGTATGGATATGCCCATCAATTAGAAGTGTGCTTAGGAGTGGGGGAAGTTTGGAGTGGTATTGGTAGTGGCTGTGACACAAGTATTTTAGCTTTAGCTTAGGTGGTAAGGGAGTGTATGCTAAGACTTTGTGTTTCTGAAGTTAGGTAGGGGAGATACTGAATAGAGATGGTGAGACAGAGCATATGTAGGATGATTCTTTTAGTTGAATGGAGAGTGTAATAGTAGTTGGAGGTTGGAAGTGGTGGAGTTGTGATTAGTAGGAGTTGAGTGAAATGAGGAAGTAAAGTAAAGGGGTTAGGAGGTAGGTTATAGCCATGGTATAAGTTAGAGTTGTAAGAAATACCAGTAATCTGATCAGACATAGTATAAAGGGAAAGGAGTGGAGTTGTGTGAGGTCAGGGTGCAGGGATAGGGTAATTGGATGAGGTGGGATGGGTTTTGTATTTGGGTAGATAGAAGAAATTAAATGAAAGTGGAGGTAGGTGGGAATGGGGGAAGGGTAGGGGAGCAGAGTGAGCCTAAGTGCAGCGAGGGTGAACAGAGCGGGACTACACCCTGTTCGAGAATTGGAAAGTTCCCCTAAGAAAAACAATCAGTAAGAGTACACCACAGGTAGAATTTGTATGCTGCTTACTAGTCCACAATGGTGGCTTTTATTCTTTTTTACATTTGTATTCCCCTTTGCTCTTTGTTTGTTGCACACTATGTAGCTAAAGATAAAATTAGCTTGAGACTTTGCACTTTTGTTTGGTGTTTAATTAGTGAAGAATACATATTGAGGGGTAGGGACTGAAGGCTGTGTCTCTGTTGAGAGGGGCTCAATACCCAAACATAACAGAGCAGATAAGTAAAGCAAAATGTATGAACAGTGCAATGATTGAAAAGGATGGGGGGTAAGAGGAAGATTTGTAGCTGTTGCCCCTGGGGTATGTGATGTAGCTGATTGTAACAGATTTTAACAAGGTGCAACAATATTCAGAAAAAACAGCCACCTACACTGCCCTTAAGTGGCAACAGCAGGGTTCCTGGAGTTACAGCTGGGGTTGCAGTCTTTATTTCTTAATGATTATTGATTATAGTTTCCTTTGCTTTTAGCTGGAGTAAGAAGAGTCCTCACTTGTACAAGTAGAGATGGGGGGAGATCCAAGGCGACCAGATGCTCAGTGGCACTAAAAGTTGCAAAGAAAGACAGAATATAAGACTAAAATCAACAAAATAAGGACATCAGATAAGCATAAACATCATAAATATTGTACAGAAAGCAGAGTGAGTTGACAGAGCCCATTAAAAGTCACCAAAAAGAAAAAATAGCAAATACATTGTGACTCAACTTATTTGGCAGCAGTCAGTGTAACTAGTTAGAATATCCCATTACCAGACAATATTGCAACAATGCAGCAGGTTCACCAGTTTATCATAAATATCATTCAGCACTTTACAATGTATGCTTAACTTACAGAAACAGAGTATCACTTCCTCAGCACTATCATTTTGAGGAGGCCTGAATCCGGATTAGTGAAAATGGGAGTCAGCAAAACAAAAACCTAGACTATACCAGTAAAAATGAAAAGTAACTGGAAAGCTGCAGTAGACAGAAACTATTGTAACACTCTACACAGGGACAATAAGCTTGCACTGTGGAACAGACACTGAGGAAAAATAATATCACTTCCTAGAGACACTACACTAGGAGGGCTTTCAGCTGCAAAAGTGGAGCAAATATGGGTTTTTAAAACCTGTGGTGTGTTGTACCTGAGCAATCACTTGCAGAAGGGAGTCAGATAGGAGTAAAGAGTAGCAGGAGAAATCCAAGGCACTGTACAAACTTAGCAAATCAGCACAGAGCATCTATACTAATCTTATCTCTTTTCTTATCTCTCACACCAACCCTTATCTCTCTTTTTTATTTTATTTTTTTTTTTACTTTTTTTAAATTGTATTATGTGTCATCAAAATGTATCCATGTTTTCCATGTGTACCACATTACTAAATGCTCCACAGAGTAGTGGGGTAGGCCTGCCCACAGGATGTGCTTGCCCCTCCACCAACTCCAGCACCATTCCCCAGCATGTCTGGGAGACAACCTGGCAGCACCACCACCTCTGCTGCCCCTGCGCTACCTGTTCCCTCAGGTAGTCCTGCCCCACTGACTCCAGCACCGTTGCCCAGTATGTCAGGGAGACAACCTAGCAGCACCACCTCTGCTACCCCTGTGCCACCTGCCCCTCAGGTAATCCTTCCCTAGAGGCTGGTCCAGTGGTTCCCTCCAAGAGCAGTGACAGAGGTGGTGATTTTGTCACCTGCACTGAGTTGCCAGGGCTGGTACATAGGGTTGTGTGCCACACTGTTGGTGCATGCCTATGCTGACTGGAGAGGCTGCTCTCCCTCATTTTATGCAGTATCAGGAGGAGAGGAGAAGGAGAGGTCAAGAACTCCCTCACCCCAATCATGGTGTCCCCCAACCTTTTGTGTCCATCACCGTCACTTGTCTTGTCTGTCTGCAGTTGCTTCCTCATTTACCCAACTTACCTGACTCAGACATTCCTACATCCCTTCTCCAACATTCCTCTCTTTCTCTCTCTCTCTCTCCCAAAAAAAAAAAAAAAAAAAAAAAAAGGCCACCTGTCCCACTAAACAAAAAATTGTCCCATACATAGCTCTCCATTTTGCATGTGTGTCTTCTTGGTACACTTGATTTGGTCTAATTGTCTATACAACATAATTGTTTTGTGGTCACCTCTCTCTCTCTCTGGAGGTGACAGTCTAAATTCAGTTAATATTTTCCACTTATGTTCACTTTACACTGTTAAAGAGTTAAAGAAATGGATACACTAAAGGTGGAGGAGTGTCCATATTCACCAAGGATATCCACACCTCCAGGCTAGTTGCCTAACACAATGCATCTGAAATTCTCCAGGTGCAACTAACACTAGATAAGACTGCAATCCAAATTGTGGCTTGCTACAGATCCCCCACAATGCCCCAAGATTCTCACTACACCTTTCTAAACATACTGGAAAATATTACAATACAACTAAACACCCTAATACTGGGTGATTTCAACTACCCTGCCATTAACTGGGAAAACTACTCTGGTACCAACACCTTTTCCCAATGGTTCTTGGAATTCGTAAATTCCAACACCCTGGATCAACTAATCCATTGTTCCACCAGGGGCTCCAATATCCTAGACCTCGTCATTACCAACATGGGAGATAAATGCTCCGCACCAGTGGTCACCCCCGCATTGGTCAGGTCTGACCATAAGCAAATCACCCTTGACATCCACATCCCACCCCCACCCCCCAGTAAGGAAACCTCCATAAAAAACTTCTCCAAAGCCAACTTCATGCTATTCAAGTCAGAAGTGACAAACTTCATGACACCCATGCAGATGGGAGCTGAAAGTTTGACTGCTGAATCCTACACTAAGGCACTGTACAAGCACATCCACTCATGCATGAATCATGCTGGCAGATTGATTTAGTGCCAACTTTACCCTCTCTCACCTCCTAAAGGGCCCATCTCAATACCAAAATATTGCCAAATTCCAGTAATCACGGCCACACACACTCTCCAAAGCTAAGAATACACCATCCATGGGACCAGATGACATCCCTGGCTGTGTACTACATGAACTACAAAATGAACTGGTACCTCACCTAAGTGTCATGTTTAATCATAGCCTCACCTCGGGCTTCGTGCCCACTGAGTGGCGCACAGCTACAGTTATCCCACCCCACAAGGGGGATGCACCTTGGATCCCGGGAACTACTGTCCCATCAGTCTGACAAGCCTGATCTGCAAGGGCATGGAATGCATTATCATGGAACTTATAAACAAAGACATTGGCAACCTTCAAACACTGGACCCCCACTCAGTTTGGGTTCATGAAGGGCAGATCTTGTCTCCTGAACCTGATTGACTTTTTCGAATCAGTCTCCAGAGCTGTGGACGAGGGTAAGGTGAGCCACACAGCCTATATGGACCACACCAAGGCCTTCAACACCATCCCCCCACTCTGGAATCATAGATAAACTTACTAAGCTGGGAATAAATCTCTACGTCACTTGATGGGTTGCCAACTGACTTACAGACAGAACTCAGACTGTAAAAGTAGCTGACTCCAAATCCAGCTCCAGACAAGTGACAAGTGGAGTACCTCAGGGTTCAGTCCTGGGACCGCTCTTGTTTAGCATCTACTTCTCTGAAGTACAGACCAACACTAAGGGACTCTGGCTAACAAAGTTTGCAGATGACTGCAAACTGGGAGCCATTATTGAATCCCCAAATGATGTGGATATTCTACAAAAGGGCCTTACAGAAACAGATGTTTGGTGCCAGAGCCATGGGTTCAAGCTTAATGCCAAGAAATGTATAGTTATCCCCTCTGCAAAAAAACATGTACCCATGAATTACCACATAGGTGGCAGTACACTAAACACTGAAAGTGTGATGGGATACTTAGGGACACAGGTGGACAGTGATCTCACCTTCGATAATCACATCACCACAACAGTTAGGAAATCCTTCTGTGTGGCACACCTCATCACAAAGGGCTTTTCATCCAGAAAAAAGGAGGTTATTGTCCCACTGTACTCATCCCTCATTAGACCCATTATAGAGTACAATGCCCCATTTGGTATGTACCTCACAAGATGTCTGCAACAGCTGGAAAGGCCACAGAAATACCTCACTGAAAGAATCACAGGCTTAAAGCAGATGCCCTATGCTGACCGTCTAAAAAAACTCCAGCTATACACTGTGGCATATCATCTACTCAGAGGTGATCTCTGCTTAACATACAAAGCCATGTCAAACCCTGAGCTTTTGGACACGCTCTACTTAAAGAAATCCCAATCCCTCAGAGTCGCATGCTCCAGGGATCTAAACCTTGTCATCACAATGAACAAAACATGCTGGAGGGATAGGTTCCTGACCCAGAGACTTCCCATACTCTGGAATAGACTGCCCATACATGTCAAGCAGAGCACCTCCTTGGCCCTCTTCAAAAGGAACCTTGATGATTGGATGGGAGATAGGAAATTCACCCCGGAATCACGTCAGTTGCCCTGCTAGACAGGGGTCCAGGGAAGTAAATATTGTGGGAAGAAATATCCAGGGAATTGTTATGGCTAGGCTTATATAGGCCCTAGGGCCGATAGCCTAGTACCAACCTATGGACCTATGAACCTTTCTTGTTTCCCCCCTGCATGTTCCTGCCCTGCTTTCCCTTTGTTCTTCCTCCTGCTTGCTGCCCATTTCACCACTGTCTTATCCACCCATTTCACCTCTTTAAGCCATTATTGCGAGAAGGTGCACACCATGCACCAATGCACAGCAATGTATTTACAAGTATTTAAAAGTATTAGGTATACCTGTATTCAAACCCAGTACCATCTGACCCCAACAAGGAATGTATGTATTCATTAACATGTGCTGCCACATTGTCAATAAAGCAGCAGGTGTATTTCATAGATTCAGTAAATGATAAAAAGTTCCAGGATGCACGAAAAAATACTAGTAACCAAAAGTGATGCACCCAGCAGCCATCAAGGAAAACTCCACTTTATTTGAATCAAACACCAGCAAAATGCATTAAAGTGGAGTTTTCCTTGATGGCTACTGCGTGCATCACTTTTGGTTACTATTTCATAGATTCAGTACTAAATGTCAGACTTTAGCAATGCAGTTTGTGTTTGCTCACTGCTTAGCCACACGCAGACATGTGTATCATGCATGTGTATGTGCACTTTGGTAACTGCCGTGCAAACCCGCTGCTGCAGCGCTATGAAAATGTACACATTATGCTGTATTACTGTTTACTGTCCATTTCCACTGCATGACATGAAATTACATGTGTAAACATTACAAACTGACAGCCTGTCCAACAATATGTCACATATTTACAATACATTTATCTGTTGACACCCCCAAGCACTGCAACCCTGATGTCTCAGTACTTTTTCTATATATATATCAACCATAGTACAAAATGTAATATCAAATGTGTGACACAGCAATCTGGTAACATGCAGAACTACAATTATTGGCCCATATGCCTAAAAAGACTTATCTGCAAGGCTAGGGAAGGAATCTGCATGGACCATATCCACGGTAACAAAGGTGACCTTCAGCACACTTGACCCTACCCATTTTGTTTTTGTCAAGAGTAGATCTTGCTTTTTGAACATTGTGGACTTCTTGGATACTGATCTCACAGACCTGGATGAGAGGTAACAGGACACACCACCTATGTTGACTTATCCAAGGCCTTTGACACTATCCTCATTGATGTGTCATAGTGAAGATCTCCCATATGTTTCAAGACATTTTTCCTGCATACAGTAGCTATTTGCTCAGTTTGTTTTTTGTAATCTTTATAATATATCTTTACCATCTCAAAGTGCTTACTCCTCTCTGTACTCTTCTTTTCTAGACCTACCACCACTCTTAAGTACTCAACTCCGGTACCACCTTTATCATTCTTATATGAAAAGCGCAGTCCGGGTCTGAACTGTCTGCAAACAACTAAAGTTAACTTTGAGTATGTGTCTACCTGTTTGAGCCAATATTCATTTTCCCCTGGAGAGCACTCTGCTTTGGCTTGTAAGCAGCCCCCTCACACACACACACACACTCATCTTCCACTTTCTCTCTTATTTCCTTCTGTTAGCAGATAGTATCCATAATCTGATCAATACTGTGTGTTTGTTAATTTAAACTGAGACCACAGTGGCCTATTGATACAAGGTTATCCTCTTTTTCCACCTGAAAATGGTTAAGAAATGATTTACAGTTTCAGAGCAGTCCTTGGTCAATTGTGATTGTTTCTCAAACACTGACTTGTCTTTGCTTTGGCTCATTAGCAGCAGTACAAAGAACTGCCTGCTCACACCCTTGTTCTCCCCTCCCCCCTCCCTGTTTATTACCTTAAGATAATCCCAAAGTTAATAAATATTACCTGTGGCAGGCACCATTGTTTAAAACTACAACCACCCTTGTCACTATCATATGTTCATTCATCAATTAACTCTGTTACCTGATTGTTTCCAGCCCCCTCATAAGAGCAACTAACAGGGTCTCTACCTGCTTCGCTCCCCACCCTGCCCCCTATTCCCTCCCACCCTCAGTGGTCCCTCCTTTATTACACTCACAAACCCTTCCCATCTTTCCAGTAGCCAACAACAGTGCTAACCCAACACTACATCCTCCATCTTCCCACTACTATCACACCTCCTCAACTAACATGTACAAGCATACCTTACCTATGCTCACTGCATGCACTCTCCTTGCATATCTTACATCCTACCAAAGCTCTATAATTCCCGCACTCAACCACTACCACTGTACTACTACTCACACCACCACTCATGTCTCACCCTCACTCAGCTCCTCTCCCACCAACTCAAGAACCTTCCCTATGCACCCCCCACATATTCTACCAACTATATTACTCAAACATAAAGCATCCCTACAACTTAACATAGTAACCCTCCCACCATACCTATTATCCAAAGAGCACAATCATAAAGTTTCCCTTATAAACAAACACATTCAAAAACTGAGAAAACTAATAACCTCATGCATATCAAAACTAGCCCTAAGTGGAGATATCCACCCCAACCCTAGCCCTACCGTCTCCAACCCAATCCTCATAATCAGACTAGAAACCACAACTTCTCCCATATTACAGACAATAGAAAGCCAAATGACTTCCTTCTACTAAGCCTAAATATTAGAAGTATATCCAACAAAGTCCATGAACTCCATGCCACCATAGACTTGTACTCCCCAGATATAATCATCCTGACAGAAACCTGGCTAAAACCTCACATTACCAGTGAGCACATACTCCCTACAGGTTATGGCATACTAAGAGTAGACCGGCTAAACAAGAAAGGAGGCTGTGTAGTTATAATATTTAAACAGCATCTAAACATCCAGATCTTAAAATCATCAGCTCCACAAATAGGCAATGAAGAAATAATATATACCAACCTCAAAATAAACCAAAACAAAACCATCAACATAATTGGATGCTACTTCCCACCTGGTCAAAACATCCCTCCACTAGAAAACCTCCTCAGCTGGTCTACCCACCATCTCCCCCAAGAAACTATCATTTTAGGTGATTTCAATATTGACTGGCAATCCTGTTCTGGCAACCATCCAACCCATCATGTAAACCTTCATGGCTTCACCCAACTAGTCCAGTTGCCAACCAGGATAAATAGAAACTCCAGCAAGCACACTACCCTGGATTGGATACTAGTCAGTAAGAGCCCCCAGTCATATATAACAGGCTGCTTATCAGATAGCCTCCGTGATCACTCTCCAACATTCCTACTGAAAAAATACCTATACCAAGCTAAACATGTCGTCTACCATCAGATACGTAAACAAATAAACTTTAACTCACTCACATTCATCTCATCCCTCAAAGAATGTAACTGGCATCCTCTAAAGTACCTCAGTCTTGATGACGCAGTTGAATTTTTTAATACTACCTTCCTGAGCATCCTTAATTACCATGCCCCCATAAGACTTTCCAGAATGAAAGCACAACCCTCCCCATGGCTACAGAAAACCACTAAGTCAGAAATGAAAAACAGGGATAAAGCCTGGGAGCACTGGCTGAAAACCAAGACCCCCTCAATTAGACAGAAATTCCTAGAACTACGCAATAGAGTCAAAAAGCTAATAAAACAGGACAAATTCCAATACTATCAGTCTGCCCTAGACTCCTCCGAACACAGCCCCAAACAATTCTGGTCCTCCATAAACTCCATCCTCCACCCAGGTAAAGTCAGTACCCCTCCTACTAACATCTCTCACTCCTCAGAAAATATTGCTACCTCATTCAACACACACTTCACACAAACCATATTATCACTAGCTAAACAACACAACCCCCCTCCCCTCCAACCCACACATTCAACTACTAATCTCCCCACTGCTTTCTCTTTTTCTCCTGTACCTACCTCCAACATAAAACACAAAAACTCTTAACTAAACTTAAACCCACCAAATTAGCAGCAGGCAACCTCCCAAGTGAATACCTACAAATCGCAGCTGATGCTTTGGCCTACCCAGTATCCATCTTGATTAACCGATCTCTGTCAGAAAGTTATGTTCCCACACTGTGGAAAGTATCACATATAATTCCCCTTCACAAAGGCAGACCCTCCACAGAACTAACCAATTACTGCCCCATAGCTATTTTCTCTCCACTCTCTAAAATACTAGAGAGATGCATACACTCTCAGGTCTCAGACTACCTCCTTACTAACAACCTCCTTTCCAATACTCAGCATGGTTTCCGACCAAACCATAGCACCACCACTGCCTTACTCTCCTTTACTAACACTATCCTTCAGCATAAAAACAATGGCTATCTCTCCTCTGCTACTTTCCTAGACCTATCTAAAGCATTTGACATGGTCCCACACAAACAACTTATCTCTGTCCTCAATAACCTATCCTTATCACAATCAGTTACCAACTGGTTTCAGAGTTACCTGTCTGACCGCCAACAATCCGTTGTATGGCAGAATGACATATCTCCCCAACTACCTGTCTCCATAGGGGTTCCCCAATTATCCATCCTTGGACCCCTACTCTTCTCTGTTTTCACAAATAATCTAGCGTCTGCCATCACACATGGCACACTCATACAATACGCAGATGACTCGACCATCATCTTCTCAGCCCAGTCCCTACCCAAACTGCAAAAAGTCACACAGGAAGCCTTTTCCTCTGTTGAAACTTGGTTAGCCATTGCCCAATTAATACTCAACCCAAACAAAACTAAACTATTCATCTTCCAACCCACCAAACATACTCAAAACAACTCTCACTTTAACATCACAGCAAAAGACAACACCACTATATACCCAACTGAACACACCAAATTGCTAGGAGTAGAAATAGACAATAAACTAAAATTTGACATTCACATATCCATGACCATAAAAAAGTCCACAAAAAACTTGGAGCGTTATACAGAAATAAGCATCTTCTCACCAAAGCAACAAAGATTTCAATAGCAAATTCCCACCTTATCTCCACCCTACTTTATGCCTCTCCAATTTATACCAACCTAAGGCAATGCGATCTAAACAAGCTAGAGACCTGCTACAACAAAATTGCCAAATTCGCCACAGGGGCATCCTACCATAGTCACCACTGTCTCTCACTTGCTGAACTGGGCTGGCTTGAACTCCCTCACCTCCTTCAATGGTATCAACTCTCACTCACCCACAAACTAGTAAACCATCCACTAAATGTCCCATCCCTCCAGAACCTACTCCAACCCTACCACACCACCAGACCACTAAGATCCAGCAACAAAAATCACTTGCAGATCACTAAAACCAATAACTCTGCTGGGGAAGCACTATTCTCTTGCACCATAGCCAAATTATGGAACTCCCTCCCACCCACAATTACCTCCGTACCATCATGCACCCACTTCAAAACTTTACTAAAAGCACACCTAAAAACATGCTGGCTATGCCCTTGCCACTCCCACTCTAATATCACCCACCCCATCCAACCACTACCTTTCTTTCCACTCCACTAACTACCTTGATTATAGCAAGCTCAGATGCTCATAAGCCTAGTACTTATACAGCAGGAACTTCTTATTTTAACATTTGTTAATGTCTGTTATGTACTTCACAGATAAATATTCTAGTTGTCTACTGATGTACTATGTTCTTCATCTGTAAATATGTTGTAAGTAATTGCTATGTAAATTGTTAATCGCTATGTAATCCAATGTAACTACTGTCTGTTTATTTTAACTGTGGAGTTTTTCTCCCCAGGCCTCTGCTGAAAATGGACCTATGTCCAGTCGGACACTCCCGGTCAACAAATATAAATAAATAAATAAAATAAATAAATATGGGAAATAAGCCGTACAGTAGTACAGGGATAGACAACTGGTTAACTGACATAACACACACACACACACACACACACACACACACACACACACACACACACACACACACACACACACTCCAAGTTGGGGACTGCACACCCACCAGTAGCCAGTTACCATTACAATACCACGTGAATCTGTGCTGGGCCCTGAAGTGTTTGCAAACTGCTTCTCTGAAGTGCAGGCAATTGTAGATGACCTGTGGTTTACCAGGTTTGTAGATGACTGGTAATTGGACACACTAATATAGAGTCCCTCAGTGATGGTAACATATTATGGAAGGGGCTGCCGTACACAGTGATTGGTGCCAAACTCACAGACTGAATCTTAAAGCATACAGTGCCTCATTGTCTCCTTTGGAAATGAAGTACACCTGATAATTATAATAAATATAGCACCCCACTAAGCTCAAATACAGTCTTGTGAGACTTGGGAACACATGTTGAGAGAAATCTACACTTTCATCACTATGTGTCCATAGTGGTGACACATATTCTGCATTGTGTACCTCATACATATGGACATCACATCCAAGACTGGGGTGGTAATACCTTTGCTATACTCTATCCTTATCAGACCACCAATTGAGTACAATGCTCACTTCTGTCTGTACCTCACCAGACACCTGCAGCAATTGAAGAAAACAGGGTTGTGTCTGGGATACTCCATGGCATCCAAACATGACATACATGGAAAGATTGAAAGACCTGTCAGTGTACTCAGTATCATGTAGGCTGCTGAGATGTGACCTATGCCTGCCCTACAGAGAAGTCTCAGACCCTGCCCTACTGGAACTGCTGGACATCGGCAGATCAAATGGGACAAGAATAACTTGGCCTGTAGTTCTCAACCTAGCCTGTGACATAAGCAGAACATGTTGGGGAGACAGCTATATTCCCCAATGACTCACACTCCTCTGTAATAGGCCCCCACTGCATGTGAATCAGTGCTCCTCAATGACACTGTTCAAGTGCAACCTTGACTACTGGTTGGATGATTGAAAAGTCACCTCTGGGGTGGAACCTATGTCCCTCATGCACAGGGCCAGTTGTTGCTGTGCACAAAATCACTCTGCTAACAATGACCATCCAACTCTGTTCAGTAAGGGTACTTGTGTTTTTACACAGTTAGGCTTGTAAACACTGTAGGGCCATTAGGCTAGTAGCCTCCTATGAACATATGAATTTATGAGCCTATGCAGGTCTCCCAACATTTTGTCTCCCACATGGCCTGCTGATGTCCTCTACTATAAGTTCACGTACAGTCTTGTAAAAGTCAGACTTGTGCCTTGGCACTTGCATAACGTACTGTGTTCTGTAGTCTGTGTACTTAGGTAGGGGTTCTGTGTCTAACCAGAGGAACATAAGTGTGCATCCTGCAGTTACTGCTCCAGTCCCATGAATTGACAGTATTTTGATAGTAGCACATGCCTAGAGATCCATTTCATGCAGGCCTCCCAACTTCTTCTGTCCAACATGCACACACTGCTGACTTCTTCCACTATAAGTTGGCTTGCAGCCATGTAAAAGTCAGTCTTGTGCCATGGCGCTTGCTTAAAGTACTGAGTTCTGTAGTCTGTGGACTTAGGCAAAGGTTCTGTTCTCACTGCAGACAGGTGTGTGTGTGTGTGTGTGTGTGTGTGTGTGTGTGTGTGTGTGAGAGAGAGAGAGAGCTGTTGCTTGACATTACAAAAGCATTTTACACTAGCATGTGGGACACTGTTATATTCTCCGCAACAGACACTGCTGATGTCATTAGCAATAAAGTGTTGTCTGAGACAATCCTAATCAGACTTGAGCTGTGGTGCTTGCTTATAGTACTGGGTTCTGTAGTCTGTGTGCTTAGGTAGGTATTTTATTCTCACTGCAGTCAAATGTGTGTGTGTGTGTGTGTGTGTGTGTGTGTGTGTGTGTGTGTGTGTGTGTGTGTGTGTGTGTGTGTGTGTGTGTGTGTGTGAGCTGTTGCTTGACATTACAGAGAGTATTTTACACCAGCTTGTGGGACACTGTTATATTCTCCTCAACAGACAGTGCTGATGTCATCAGCTATATAAGGTTTTTAGATATGCAGTACTCCCACAAGGGCAGGGTCAGGGACTGGCATGGAGGCCAGGCAGAAGTCACTTCATCCTATACAATAAAGGTTACAGTGACATGGCTTTTAATTCATCCACATACATCATGGCATGGTTTGTAGGCCCTGTGTTGCCTTGCTGAGAAAGCCCTGTGGTCTGTCCAGCTGCTACATGTGTCTGCTGAGGTACATAAAAAAGAGAGCATTATATTCTATTAGTGTTGTGATGAGATTTGACTACAGTGCTGTCATACAATCCTGAAATCTCAATATGATGGCGTGACTTATGATGTGCACAACATAGGCTTTCAATACCAGCATGGACACTTGGTGGTCTAAGTTCAGGTTGCTATCTACATGTTTACCTAGTGGTTGCATCACTGGGTTTTTGCATAGCAGGATTGTTGTCAATGTTGTGATTAACACAGAATTTCACTTTTCAGATGGACAACAATACAAACACACATTTCTGCATTTATTTGTAGATTGTGTGCCTTTGTCACCATTTAGTTGTGTGTGTTAGTTCCTACTGTACTAGGTTATCACCATTAATGGACTCAATGATTGCACACAATATGCAAGAATCAGCAAACATGGTAAGCCAAAAGCCATATACTTTAGCATGAACTGTTGAGAAATAGAGTCCAAACAGTGAAGGACCAAGCACAAATCTCTGGCGTTTGCCAATGGTGACAGCTCTACTGTACAGGTCGATTCACCTACGTTCACATGATGTGTTCTGTTAGTGAGCCAGTTGGTTACTCATCAATTGACATAAGTGTTAATCCCAGCTTGGAGGTTTTCTTAATGATACCTCTGTGGGGGATTGTGTCAAAACCCTAGGCCAGCTCATGATATGTCTTACCTTCATCTAGGCCTATCACATGGAATGAATGGTCTGTGATAACATCACAGTTCACCTATGGCATGACTCAGCATATATACCTTCCTGTTATGGTTGAATACACAGTTCAACACACCCTCCACATGACCTAAGTTCCTATTACAAAGGTGTACATCAGCATGCATCCACCTGAGTTGGGGGGAAAGCACCTGATGCATGCATATATGGAGACATCCTGACTCTCCTTGACTGTGAGGTAGACTGACATGTCATCATGGACCTCTTCTACGTGTACACTAGCAATATTCCAGATGTGTGCAACAGACCTATGTGAGTTGTTAATGGTACTTCAAGCCCTTTTCATCTGATAGATGTCCTCAAATAAGTAATCGAGGGCATGCATGATGACAACAGTATCATCTTGTGGAACTTGATCAGGTCAAGGCATTTGATGCAAATCCACACTGGGGTATTCAATCAATACTGTCATATGTGGCCATAAACAGCTATATCACCAACTGGGTAGATCAGTGTATCACATACGTGGCATCTCACTATGTTGAAATGTGTGACGTGACCTATATCAGGTACAGTGATCAGGGTGTCTGCTAGGCCCTTTCCTGCCCATTAGTTAGGTGATGGAAATCACAGATGACCTACACATGCTGTGTCCAAACAGCTGCCTGAAGCACTACAGACTGTAGGCAATCATTGACTCCAGCTGTGATATTAGTATAATACAGACAGCATCAATACATACCAGTGACTGCTGCTACAGCCATGACAACATCTGCATTGATGAGACACATGGAGGGGTGTGTTGAATCAGGAAGCAAACAACCATACGCTCCACAAGGATGGCATGCAGGGTCAAGCCAACAATGTAAACCACCAACAACCAGCAAAAAACGATAGTGAACATGCAGTAATGAAGAAATAATGATTATTTATTTATAATTCCTTCAAATCCAGACCAGTTTCGGCTATTCAGCCTTTATCAATGAATACAATAAAGTTTTTTTGAATGAAATGAAGCAGCCTGCATTTATACTAGTCTCTGATTACCTGGAAGCAATATTACAGCACCACCCAGTGGCTGGAGTAACAAAGTGCATGTTCCATTCTTGATTAAAGCATATGACCAGTGACATAAAAATGCCAGAGGTGTAGATATGAAGTCATATTTTTAAAGATAAAAATCAAAGCTCTGGAAGTAAGCCATTATATGACATACATATTACAAGGTAATAGACCAATACCATAGTCACTATTTGTGAATGCGTATCATTGTGTAAAAAAGCAGAAAATATATACCACTAGTATATATATATTTTGAAGGGTGATAACCACAAGTTCAAAAGAACTGAATAATAATGAACCAAGTACTGATCATATAATATATTACAGCGATGATACCTCTGGCATTTTTATGTCACTGGTCATATGCTTTAATCAAGAATGGAACATGCACTTTGTTACTCCAGCCACTGGGTGGTGCTGTAATATTGCTTCCAGGTAATCAGAGACTAGTATAAATGCAGGCTGCTTCATTTCATTCAAAAAAACTTTATTGTATTCATTGATAAAGGCTGAATAGCCGAAACCGGTCTGGATTTGAAGGAATTATAAATAAATAATCATTATTTCTTCATTACTGCGTGTTCACTATTGTTTTTTGCTGGTCGTTGGTGGTTTACATTGAATCAGGAAGCAGACATACCGCCCAAGTATAATGGACATCACCCCCTATAATCAGACCAGTAGGTATGTGACCTGTGTACTGGAGTAGAGGGTAAGTGGTACATCCACCAACATGTGGTCACAGTGCTGACTACTCCCTTGAACGTAACACAAGTGCTGGGTATGTGAAGGACATGCACATCAGAGGCCATAATAACTTTGTGGTTCCCAGCCTTCATCAAACCAATAACTGTGTACAATGCACCCTTCTTCATGTACCTCTCACACATCTTCCAGTGATGTGTAAATGAAACGTACCCCCTTTGTCACAGTGCACTGTCACACAGCTTATTGGCCATACCTAGGTATTCTTTCTGTCGAATATATATGACAGTCCGATGGTGCAGAACACCAATCAAGTTGTTACGCAAGATGCATGTGTGCTACCTGTTCTGCTTATGCACACACTACACACATAGGTGTTTGACAATATTAATGGCATGTGTATCATTCGTGACAGTGTGGACTGTGCCATATATATATATATATATATATATATATATATATATATATATATATATATACACACACACACACACACACACACACACACACACACACATATATATATATATATATATACACACACACACACACACATATATATATATATATATATATATATATATATATATATATATATATATATATATACATGGGTTCACTATAGAATCCTGAAATACTGAAATCCCAAATTTCAGTATTTTGAAAATCTATAGCCGAAACCTTTAAATACCGAAACCCCATAACTGCGAAATTTAAAATCGCAAACCTACAGTGCAATTACACCACACACATACACACAATCTCCCCCCACAATCAAACAAACAATCCTACACTACAGACAAGCAGGGGGGCAAGCTCGCCTGCACCCCCCATGTGGATGGCTGCGCCTCCCACACCCCCCTACTTATATATACTAACTCCAAGATCGCACAATCACACACACAAAGGTAACTCACACACACGCATTTCACGGCCCCTTGCAAACACATCAGAGCCAAAACACGCACTAATATACACAAAAGCCCCTAACCAACACACTCATACGTACTTACCTACACTTACACCTATGCATTCACACACCGCAACACCCCCCTACTTATATATACTAACTCCGAGATCGCACAATCACACACACAAAGGTAACTCACACACACACACATTTCACGGCCCCTTGCAAACACATCAGAGCCAAAACACGCACTAACATACACAAAAGCCCCTAACCAACACACTCATACGTACTTACCTACACTTACACCTATGCATTCACACACCGCAAAACCAGAAGCTCTAAACTTCGGTATTTTGAATTTCGCACTTCTGGTGTTTTGGAATTTCAAGGCTTTGGTATTATAATTTCGAAATACTGAAGGTCGGGATGTCAGTATTTCAAAATTATATATATATATATATATATATATATATATATATATATATATAACTATATTGCCCATACTGTTGCATACAGGTATAGCAATGTCCCTCAACATCTCCTGCAGATATTACAGTGCCAGGACAGTGTGTGTGGTTACCCTCATAGAGTGTGGATGTATCATAATAGTTCAATTGTGTGTGTGTGTGTGTGTGTGTGTGTGTGTGTGTGTGTGTAGGCTCATCTCTTATCACTCCCCATCACATATGTTATGTCAGAGGCATGGGATTAGCAGTGGTATTATTTTGATATTGTCCATGATTGCCGTTGGTTCTTGTAATGTTTTCCATGATCATTTACCTGTCACCACCTTGCTGGAGACCTCTGCTGAGAGTACATTCATATTCAGACATAGCTTTACAATATACACCCTACCTCACTTGTATGCCAGATCCCTGATTGATGTCCTCTGCATTAGTCATGTAAGGATGCTTATCTCACACAGACATCCTCGTTGTTTTGTCACCTTGTGTGACAGTCACAAAAAACACATTCTTGGTGTTGCTGCTACAACCATCTTCCATTGACATGCCCTCCTCTGCTGTACATGAGGGAGTTTCATCTCTCCTCTTTCTCTGTGTTCATTCCTACAATTCATCTTTGTGTCCCTATTCAATGCACACACGTCCCCTGGGTGATCATTTTGCATGGCTGTCCCATGTCCTGCTACACATCATTAACACAGCTTCAGCACAGAATGCTGGGAATGGGATATCACAATACTCTGCCCTGTAGATACACTGTCCTGTACTGTGTTTGGACCATATACTTCACATTCATACCTCTCAACTGTCAAGATATTCCCAGGCTGTCCAAATGTTTTCCTTATCAAATTTGTGGCTTTCTGCCATATCACTGGGATGATGTCTGGACTGATGTGACTCAATATGATATACGTGTGAGTGCAAACCTCTCAACTGTCCTGATTTGTACAGAATGTCAATTTTTTTTCTCATATTTGTGATGTTTTCCTCACAACATTTCTGTTTTCTGAAAAATCATCGGCATGTCATTGTGGAGTAAAGTCAGAAACTGATGACTGACATTTGAGTTTCAAACTTCATGCTCTTCAGAAAGTTCATGCTACTGTGCAATCTATTTATTCTATCAACTTTCTAAGTGTGAAAGTGCAATATTAAACATCTGTCCCTATTTGTGAGCCTTTGTCTCCCGATTATTTATGCCTTTGTCCACATATCTTGCTTAAAGAGGATGACAGGTATGTATGCGTTTCATTCTACCACATGTCTATGTGACATCTATGGCAAATATGTCCCTATTTCTGGTTAAATGTCCCCGCATTATGTTGGCCTTTGTGGAGATATGTTACACTAACAAATTCACAGCTATTTGTGAAGCCCTGGTGGTCATTATGGCATTCTGTGTAAATCTGCAGACCATAGGTGCTCTGCTTTAAACAGAATTGTATCCGAACTTGCTTAAATGGTTTCCTAGCTGGCAACACTATTGCCAGTCACGAAACATACCTTAGGCACACAGTGCATCATTAATATACATTGCACACTACCATTTGCCATGCACCACCCTACAAACATGTAAATTCTGTGTAGGTCCTACATGAAGTTTATTGAATCCTGGGGTATGTCTTTTTCCAATTCCTTCAGTTTTGGGAAGTTTTCTTTTTTATTCTGTTAGAATTGGAGTACTGAGAGCTGTTAATTTAAGAATCTCTAAAGACAGTATCTGTAAAATCTTTGAATTATCTTCTTTGTCATATTCTAAACAAACTTAAATGGACTCTATACTACAGAGAATGACAAAATTAGCTTAATTATTTGGCTAAATTATTTTGCCACTCCGTAACCTTACCAACCAGAGGTGTACCATTTGTAGTTTTTTAGCCAATGCTGGTCACTTAGCTTTGCAACTGTAACAACACACATGGTGTATCACTGGAAAATATTATATGTCAGACACAAGTAACAACAGATTTTAATAAACCAATGACTTACTAGGTTTGTCACCCTGCTGAAAAAGAAATAAGGCATAAGCCAGAGAAATATATTTCTAAGAAAACCATTGCAAACTTTCAAGTGAATCCATCATAGTGTTCAATGAGGAATCTGAACAGCACAAAAATTACACACAAAAGGAAAACTGATGTATTTCCAGGAATCAATGTAGAAATATTACAGTGAGGATGAGGAAGAGTTGTGTTTACGACATAAACGTTTTTTTTTAAAATATGTGTCTACAATACGGAAGCTTTAAATTTGTTAAAATATGAACCCGGGTCAGGCATCATGAGCATCCAGGATAGTAGGCATAAGGCCTTTACAGCACTGTTAATGTATACAGCGTAGTGGCAAACAGAAATAAGTACCAAAGGAAATGCTGTCAAGCAATACTAAACCGCTTAATGATGTAATGCAGCAGGGCAGAATAACACACAGTGGTACACAATGCAACAGATACAGCAGGGCAGAATAACGGGGTCTATGTTAAATCAGCGAACGCTTAAAAAAACAAATGCTGATTTATTGACCCTCTTTAAGTGAAAGCTGAAAATCCCGAACACTCAGAACAGCGATTTTTTTTTTCCCCAAGGAAAAAAATTGCTGTTCCACAAAAAAAAAAAAAAAAAACCTTCAAAACAGTAAATAAAGTGGGGTCCCCCCACACCCTCCCTACTTAAATATACCAACTCTGAGATCACACCACAGTGGAGGAAATGGCAAAGTCCCGAAAACATCCCAGTGATTTTTTTTCCCCCTGGGAAAAAAATCGCTGTTCTGAGAGTTTGGGATTTTCAGCTTTCTCTTAAAGAGGGTCAATAAATCAGCGTTTGCTTTTTAAGCATTCGCTGATTTAATATAGACCCAAATAATGCACAGTGGTACACAACACAACTGATACAGCAGGACAGAATAACGCACAGTGGTACACAATCAAACAGATACAGCAGGGCAGAATAACGCAGGTCTATATTATAACCTTGAAGGTTTAATACTTCGAATGCATAAAGATCGAACTTTATGCATCGAAGTATTAAACCATTGAACCCTAATAAAAAAATTATTAAAACAAAACAAAAGAAAAACTAAAGCATTTACGCAGGGGGGTAAGCCACCCCCTGCACCCCGCAAGTGGGGGACTGTGCCCCTACACCCCCGCTACGTAAATATACCATCTCTGAGATCGCACAACATTGAAGTAAACAGAAATCTTCCCTTATGGGGATTTCCATTTAAACGTTTGATGTGCGCTTCCGGTAATCTCGTGTCGACAATATCATATTCGATATTGTCAGACTTCGAGAGTCTGATATAGACCCAAATAACGCACAGTGGTACATTACACAAAAAATAGAGCAGGGCAGAATAACGCACAGTGGTACAAAACACAACAGATACAGCAGGGCAGAATAACGCACAGTGGTACTCAAAATACAAATACAGCAGGGCAGAATAACGCACAGTGGTACACAACACAACAGATACAGTAGTGCAGAATAATGCACAGTGGTACAGAACAGATACAGCAGGCCAAAATAATGCACAGTGGTACACAACACAACAGATACAGCAGGGCAGAATAACGCACAGTGGTACACAATGCAACAGATACAGCAGGGCAGAATAATGCACAGTGGTGCACAACACAAGAGATACAGCAGGGCAGAATAACACACAGTGGTACACGACACAACAGATACAGAAAGGCAGAATAATGCACAGTGGTACACAAAACACAGATACAGCAGGGCAGAAAAATGCACAATGGTACACAATGCAACAGATACAGCAGGACAGAATACCGCACAGTGGTACACAATGCAACAGATACAGCAGGGCAGAATAAAACAGAGTGGTACACAATGCAACAGATACAGCAGGGCAGAATAATCCACAGTGGTACACAATGCAATAGATACAGCAGATCAGAATAACGCAGAGTGGTACACAATGCAACAGATACAGCAGAACAGAGAAAGGCGCAGTGGTACACAACACACAGACACAGCAGGACAGAATAATGCACAGTGGTAAACAGCACAACAGATGCAGCAGGGCAAAATAACGCAGAGTGGTCCAAAATGCAACAGATACAGCAGGGCAGAATAACACACAGTGGTACACAATGCAACAGATACAGCAGGGCAGAATAACACACAGTGGTACACAATGTAAGAGATACCACAGGGAAGAATAATTTACAGTGGTACACAACACAACAGATAGAGCAGGGCAGAATAATGCACAGTGGTACACAACACAACAGATACAGCAGGGCAGAATAAAGCACAGTGGTGCAAAATACACAGATACAGCAGGACAGAATAATGCACAGTGGTACACAACACAACAGATACAGTAGGGCAGAATAAAGCACAGTGATACACAACACACAGATAAAGCAGGGCAGAATACCACACAGTGATACACAATGCAACAGATACAGCAGGGCAGAATACTCCACAGTGGTATACAATGCAATAGATACAGCAGATCAGAATAACGCAGAGTAGTACACAATGCAACAGATACAGCAGGACAGAGAAAGGTGCAGTGGTACACAAAGCAACAGATACAGCAGGGCAGAATAATGCACAGTGGTACACAACACAACAGATACAGCAGGGCAGAATAAAGCACAGTGATACACCACACACAGATAATGCAGGGCAGAATACCACACAGTGATACACAATGCAACAGATACAGCAGGGTAGAATAATCCATAGTGGTACACAATGCAATAGATACAGCAGATCAGAATAACGCACAATGGTACACAATGCAACAGACGCAGCAGGGCAGATGAATGCACAGCGGTACAAAACACAACAGATACAGCAGGGCAGAATAATACATAGTGGTACATAACACAACAGATACAGCAGGACAGAATAATGCACAGTGGTACACAACACAACAGATACAGCAGGACAGAATAATGCACAGTGATACACAACACACAGCTAAAGCAGGGCAGAATACCGCACAGTGATACACAAAGCAACAGATACAGCAGGGCAGAATAATCCACAGCAGTACACAATGCAATAGATACAGCAGATCAGAATAACGCAGAGTGGTACACAATGTAACAGATACAGCAGGACAGAAAAAGGCGCAGTGGTACACAACACACAGACACAGCAGGGCAGAATAATGCACAGTGGTACACAACACAACAGATGCAGTAGGGCAGAATAATGCACAGTGGTACACAATGCAACAGACACAGCAGGGCAGATGAATGCACAGTGGTATAAAACACAACAGATTCAACAGGGCAGAATAATACATAGTGGTACACAACGCAAGAGATACAGCAGAACTGAATAATGCACAGTGGTACACAACACAGCAGATGCAGCAGGGCAGAATAAAGTACAGTGATACACAACACACAGATAAAGCAGGGCATAGTAACGCACAGTGGTACACAATGCAACAGACTTTGCAGGGCAGAATAACGCACAGTGGTATACAACGCAATACATACAGCAGGGCAGAATAACACATAGTGGTACACAACACAACAGATACAGAAGGACAGAATAATGCACAGTGGTACACAACACACAGATACAGCAGGGCAGAATAACAACCTGTAGTATACAATACAACAGATACAGAAGGGCAGAATAATCCACAGTGGTGCACAATACAACAGATACAGCAGGGCAGAATAATGCACAGTGGTACAGAACACAGCAGGTACAGCAGGGTAGAATAATGCACAGTAATACACAATGCAACAGGTACAGCAGGACAGAATAATGCACAATGGTACACAATGCAACAGATACAGCAGGGCAGAATAACACAAACTGGTACACAATACAACAGATACAGAAGGGCAGAATAACACACAGTAGTACACAATGCAACAGATACAGCAGGGAAGAATGATGCACAATGGTACACAACACAACCGATACAGCTTGGCAGAATAATGCACAGTGGTACACAAAGCAACAGATATAGCAGGGCAGAATAAAGTACAGTGTTACACAAAGCAACATATACAGCAGGGCAGAATAATGCACAGTGGTACACAATATAATGGAGTCCAATGACAAAATCAAAGAACCTCTGGGAAACGTACATGATTACAAACATGCTGACTCAGAGATTCTTGGATTTTGTCAGTGCAAATGCTCTGGAACAGCTATACAGCACACCTATAAGAGGCTAAAATGTGCTGTTCATAATACTCACTAACATGGAAGAGCATTGCACCCCCCCCCCCATGTGATAGCCTCCCTGGTAAAATTGGACCATAAATCAGTCTTGTTCACTGTAATTATAAGACCAGATACCCCATCAAGCTCAAACACGTTTAAACATTTGTCAAACTGCCTCCTATTAATTGATGGTATAAGAAGTTTCAAAGCCCCCTCAAATGCAAATAACATGAACTCCTATGCAAAGGTGTACACCAATGGCTTGTATAATCTCTTAAGCAGTTGTATAGAATCAGATGTACCTGACCGGATTAAAACCATGTCTTGCCAAAAAAAAACAAGCCACCCTGGTGGATCCCTAATATAAACGGGTTATACAACAAGCGAAAGAAATTAGTGTCCAAGAACAAGAGGTAACTGGCCCAGCAGAGGAAGAAATCCCTGCCTAGCTTAAACAAACAAATTAGAGACCTTGTCAAATCATTTGAAGCTAATTACAGAGCAAAAATAGCCTCCCTAACTAAGGATAATCACAAGGCATTATTTAACTACGTCTGAAATCTTAAAGGAAATACCCAGTTATACACTGGACTGGTTGTGGATGGCACCACCCATACTCAGCTGGAGGTAACAGCCAACCTGCTAGCTGACAGGTTTGGAGCAAACTTCACCTCTTTGTCCCCTCCAGTCATCCCCCAAAGTATACCTGCCTCCACTCCTCAGCTTATTATCTCAAGAAAGCAGGTCATCTTGGTGCTCTCCAAGGCCAAAAACACAGCATCAATGGGACCAGACAATATCCCAGGTTGCCTTTTAAACAACTGAAAGCATGACCTAGCAGATCCACTTGGATCCCTGTTTAACTACAGCCTGCAAACTGGCTATGCTCCAACAGAATGGTGGACAGCAGCAGTAATCCTGCTGCATAAAGGAGGAGCATCAACTGACCCTGGGAATTATATGCCCATGAACTTGACTAGCCTTGTCTGCAAGGCCATGGAAAGAATCATTATGGACCTTATTAACAAGGACATAGGTAATCTCAAAACTCTGGACCCAACCCAGTTCAGATTTGTTAAAGGTAGATCATGCCTGTTAAACATGGTTGACTTCTTCGAGAATGTTACGAAGGCCCCGGACAAGGGGAATGACAGTGCATATTGCCTATCTTGACCCAGCCAAGGCATTTGACACAATCTCCCCACTTACATATTATAGAAAAACTCTCCCAATTGGGAATTAACTCCTACATTACCAGATAGGTAGCCAACTGGCTCACCAACAGGACACATACTGTCAAAGTGGGTGACTTCACCTCTAGCAAAAGACCGGTCACCAGTGGCATACCACAGGGTTCTGTGCTGGGCCTCTTACTGTTCAGAATTTATTTCTCAGAAGTCCAGGCCTGTGGCTGACCACATTTGCTGACTATTACAAATTGGGAGCAATCACTGAGTCCCCCAATGATGTTAATAAACTGCAGACAAGGTCAACAGAGACAAATGATTGGTACCAAAGCCACAGATTAAAGCTAAATACAAAAAAAAAATCATTATTATTCCCTTTGGGAAAGCTGACATCCCTGCTAATTACATTATAGACGGCACCCCTATAAGTGTAGACCCAGTGGTATGTGATCTGGGTAATCAGGTTGAGAGCAATCTGAACTTTGACCATCACATATCCACAGTGGTAAGGCAATCTTTCTATGTGGCACATCTTATAAGTAAAGGCATCACATCTAGACCTAAGGATGTTATAATTCATTATACTTGGCCCTCATCAGACCAGTAATTGGGCACAATGCCCCATTTTGCATGTACCTCACCAGACACCTGCAACAATTGGACAGACTACAGAGGTTTCTCACCAAGATATTACAGGGTACACAAAAAAGTCTTATGTGGAAAGGCTGAAAGCCCTGTCAATGTATACTGTCTCCTACGGGTTGCTAAGGGGTGAACTGTGCCTGGCTTAGAGGCCAGTTTCTGACCCTGCCCTGATGGAAATGCTACACATTCATAAATCAAACTGCACGAGGGTCATTCGCTCCAGGGATCTTAACCTAGCCTTTGACATGAACAGGTCATGCTGTGGAGAGAGATACATCTCCCAGAGACTGCCACTTCTCTGGAACAAACTTCCAATTCATTTGAAATAGAACCCCTCCCTGACCTTCTTCAAATGCAACCTAGATCAATGGATGGGTGACCACAAATTCATTCTTGGGGTGGCACCCATGACCCTCCTGGATAGAGGAAGTTAGTATTAACTACCATAGACCCTTACCTCTGTGAACTTCACTCACCTAATGACTGACAATTGGGGCAACTCGGGATAAATATGGCTAGGCTTATGGGGGCTCCAAGTATGCTGTGCTGCAGAACATCAGAAAATAAAGAGAGTGAGAAATATCAAGAGTAAGGGAGAACCAGACAACGCAGAGAAGAGAAGGTGCTTTGGTCTGACTTTATTTAAAACATAATTACTTACCTACTCCCATTTGTTCACTGGTAATATCCATTTGGCTAACCCATTTTCAGTAGAGTCCTGGGACAAAAAAGATTTCTAAACAAAGTATACAATTAATAAAAAAGACAAGAAGGAAAAGGTAATAACAATGAGCCAACCTATTTAGTACCAGTCCGGGGCATTTAGGCAAATTAGGATGTGCAAAACACCTTCGAGCATTGCTATCCTATTAATCCATATGCCACTGGATCCCCTAATCGATCCTTTAACATTAATTTGCTTACCAATGGTAAAGGCTTTACTGGAGAAGCTCACTCAGGCTGTGCCATAGATTGTGTGAGGGAAAGGTTAGTTTGCTTTTGCTTTCTTGTATTTTGTATCACCTCATTGCCTTCTTCTATTTTGTATATTGTGATTTATTTTCTTTACACAGTGTTTTACTTATATTCTGGTTTTAATTGCATTTTTAAACTTGGGAAGAGACCACAGCTGTGTCTCTTGTTATGAGTCACACAGACATTAAAATTTTCCCCACCCTCACCCTGGTGCTGTTGTGTTTTTAAACTTAGCTGTCTTTCTAGTTGCTTGTCCCTTATGTTAATTCAACCACATATTTCTTTCCCTCTTCTCTTTCACTGGCTATTGTGAGTAAGCACAAAATTATATCATTTTGTGAAATCACTACCATTCAGCTATTTAAATTTATTGGCTATCCCACTGTATACCAGAGTAAAAATACAAAGTGCCCACCCCCTTCCAATCTATCTTGCTCTTTTGAAATTAGTGGTTCTCCACTTAGATAGCTAAAGCTTAAGTTACTCCCTCTTTCATATCTAACTGCTTAGTGCACACTGCAACTCTTAGGATATTAAGCCATTTTCTCCATCTTACCTTTAAAATCTGCAATATCTATTCCAAGACCACCACATTCTGCATCTCAGTAATGAGCACAGGATCATAGGATCATAAGAGGTTACTAGGCTAATGAACCTAGGGCATTTTAAGCCTAGCCAAGTTTTACCCTTATTTCCATGATCAGCACCTATCGTCCCTGTCCATGTGGGACACAGGTAAAACTCCTGTGGTGAATTTATGGTTACCCATCCAACCGTCCAGACTGCATTTGAAGAGGGCCAATGAGATACTCTGCTTGACATGAAGCAGGAGTCTTCCAAAGGTGTGGTAACCTCTGGGAGACAAAGCTGTCCCTCCAGCAGGTTCTATTAATGCCACATACCAGGTTAAGGCCTTTAGAGTAAGTAACCCATGTACCAGTGACTTACAGATATGCAGCATTTCCAATAAAGCAGGGTCAGTCAGATGGAGGTGGCCTAGACCTGCGAGTATAGTCCTTGGCCTAAAATAGGTCCGAAGGAACAACATAAAATGTATTTATTTATTTTATATTTGTTGACCGGTATAGTCTGACTGGATGCATGTCCATTTTCAGCGGAGGCCCGGGGAGAAAAGCTCCAAGGGTAAGCAGATACAGCATTACATAATACCAGCATTACATATTACAAACAGACTATTTACAGAGATTACATAAGTAAGCAAGTTAAACAAGTTCCACAGGTTAGAGTTAATCCCGAGCGCAAATCGGGATTAAATTAAATTACACAGTAAGATGGTTAACAGATTTTTACACATTCTAGAGAGAGTTAGCCAGGCTTGATACAGTGACATAGCCAGTTAAGTAACAAATGTTGTTTGAGTCTAGTTTTAAATTGACCTAAGGTGGAAAGTAAGGTAATATCAGCTGGAAGAAAGTTCCAGGATCTACTTACAGAGTTTGCAAAGACAGAGTCACCAGCTGTATTATTAATTTTGCTAGTCTGAATTAGTAGTTTGTTAGAGGATCGAAGCAGTCTAGGATTGTTATAGGGGGTGATAATATTTTTAAGTGCAGGAGTGTTGTCCGGATTATAGAGGCTTTTATAGGCCATAATAAGTTGGTTATACTGGATTAGGCTGGGTAGTTCAAGCCACCCAAGCTGGTTTAGATTGATGCAATGATGTGTCCTAAATGGCAGCCCAGTGGCAAACCTGGCAATGTGGTTGTAGCAAGTTGAGAGTTTGTTAAGGACAGTCTTGTTTAAATTTGAGAGTAGAGGGGATGCATACAGAAGGGTTGAAAGAAGGTGAGAGCGACCTATGGCAATTTTAGCTGGAGGGGTTAGGAAGGCTTTTATTCTGTAAAGTGACCTTAGTTTTTTATTGATGGTTTTGATAGTTTGGTAAACATGGAGGTCAAATTTTAGATTATTATCTATGATGACATCTAATAGTTTTGTAGAGGGATCAGGGGAGATTATTGTGCCATCATTTGAATTTATGGTAAAGGTGAAAGCGGTAGACCTACGTGTTGGTTAAAATAACATCATTTTAGTTTTTTTGGGATTTAGGATCAGACGATGTTCAGAAAGCCAGTTTTCTATTGTATTAAAGGTGGTCTGGGTAGCTGACGATAACTCTATTGGAGATGTGGCCGAGCAAATCAGAGTAGAGTCATCAGCATATTGGATACAGCTGACTTTTGGGATGACAGTATAAAGGTTGTTAATGAAGATGGAGAACAGCAAGGGCCCTAGTATAGAGCCTTGTGGTACTCCAAGGGTGTTAGGTAGAAGGTTAGAGAGTTTGTTCTGCCAGAGGACAGCCTGCTGTCGACCATTCAGGTAGGATTTAAACCATTGAAGGTATCCAGACAGAATGTTTGCAGGGTGTGGATTAAATGTTGGTGATCAACCGTATTGAATGCCTTGGAAAGATCCAAGAAGAGGGCTGAGGATATATAATTATTGTTGTGATTATGGTTTATGGTGTTGGTAAAGGCTAAGAGAGCTGAAGTAGTGCAGTGATGAGGACGGAAGCCATGCTGAGTGTCTGCCATAAGGTGATTCTGGATTAGGAGGTGCATGAGTTGTCTATGAATACATTTTTCCATAATCTTTGCAAGTGGAGAGAGTATAGCTATTGGCCTATAACTGGAGAAATCAGTAGAGCTGCCTCCTTTGTGAAGTGGGATTACATAGAATATTTTCCAGATGTTGGTAATTTTAGCTTCTACTATGGTTCGATTGATTAGTATTGAGACGGGGTAAGCAATAGCATCAGCTGATTTTTGTAGGTACTTGGCAGGGAGTTGATCAGCAGAAAGTGTAGTGGGTTTTAATTTTTTAATCAAGGTATGGATAAGTGAAGTGGTGACTGGTTGGAAGCTGAATGCGAGTAGGTTTCTAGGGGTGCTACTTTCAGGACCAGGGGAGCTAGGAGGTAGTTGGCTAGCTAGGACTTGAATTGTCTCAGTAAAGAATCAGTTAAAACTGTCAGAAGCATCTTCAGGGGTTTTATCAATAGTAGCAGCAGGGATTGGGGTTGATGTTTGTCCAGGATGTAGTAGATTATTTAAATCTGCCCCAAACTTCTGAGGGTTATTTTGATTTACTGTCTGTAAATTACAGTAGTATTGTTTTTTGTCTTGTAAAATTGATTTTTTGGTTTCGTTCCTGGATTGCCTGTATTTAATGTGATCTTGGGGGTCTTTAGAAGATTGCCACAAAGCCCATGCTTTGTTTCTAAGGGTAATTTTGAGTTTAGACTCTTTAGACAGCCATGGCACAGTTTTTTGCCTTTGTTCTCTTTGAACGAACAGGTGCATGCAAATCCAGGATCTCAAGGAATTTGTTGTTAAAGTATGCTACTGCTTCATCTAAGGGGAGGTGTTTTAGAATAGACAAATTACATGAGTTTAGTTCTTGTTGGAATTTGGCAGGGTCAAAGTTTATATTGTTTCCAACCTTTCTGAGTAAGGGTTGTTGGGAATTAATGGCTTTGTGCTTAATTACATATGTGAGAAGGTGATCCCTTAGGCCATCAGGGAGGGTACCAGAGGTGTACAGTTGGGGGTGAGTATTTATGAGTACCTAGTCAAGTATGCTGTCTTTTTGGTTGGGTTTACCTATCCTGGTAGGGGTGGATATGATTTGTGTAAATGCATGCAGGTTAATATGGGTGGTTGGGGATTCTGAGGAACAGGTGCCCCAGTCTATGTTAAGGTCTCCAAGTAGTAGGGCTTCTTGGGGGTAGTGACATGATAGCCAGTGCAGGATATCTTCAAGAGTAGATATATTGTTACCTGGGGGTATGTACATACAGATGATATTAATGCATTTATTTTTATTAAGTTTCTATTTGGTGGCAAGAATCTCCGAGTTATTAATCTGAGGTGGTTGCATTACATCTATGGTGACATTCAACTCAGATTTATAGAGTACAGCTACCCCACCCCCTTCCTCGAAGCATGATCCAGCCTGTGTATGTTGTACCCAGGTGGTAACACTTCATTGTCTGTAGTGTTAGGTTTTAACCAGGTTTCAGATAAATAGAGAATCTCAGGGGAGTGGACATCCAGAAGTGCATACAATTCATGTACCTTGTTATTAATGCTTCTAATATTGAGATGACAGGCTAGGAGAGAGTTAGGTGGCCTATTAATTGTAGGTTTGTAGCTTAGATTGCAAGTAGAGAGGGTATGTGTATCTGAAGTGGGTGGGCCAGGGTTGGGGTGAATATCACCACCAAGTATTGGGTTAAGTCTATACTTGGTGATGAACTTCAGGAATTTGTTTATTAGTTTGTGGAAGTGTTTGGATCTAGAGCTAATGTGCCTGGAGTTGAGATGTTGATAGACTGAACAAGATGTTGGATAGGACCTGGTACTGTAAGTATGGTTGAAGGTGGGAGGATTTACAGCTGGGGTGATAGTATGGCCTTTCGGGACCTGAAATCCCATGAGAAACTGGTTTTCATACAAGGTAAGGAGGTATGGTGCGAACAAGAGGGGTAGTAAAGAGAAGTATATCATTATCTGTGATTCAGCTAGTGAGTTAAGGAACTATTTTACCTGGTGATGAAACACCAGAAGATAGAGTTGTGAGGTAAAGGTACTGGAAGGGGGATGGGAGAATGCCAGATGAAAGCTAATTGGTTCTATTGAAATGTAGGTAGAAGAATGGGGGTGGGTGGAATTATCCCAGATGAAAGCAGATAGGATCTAGAAAGTGGGGGAGTGGCTATAGTACTATAAATTTAGAGGTACTGGGGGCAGTAGGGAATTGGGGGCAGGGAGGGGAGCGAAGAGAGCCCGAGCGCAGCAGCGCTATTGCAGTTTACAAGGTTTCCTAAGGTGTCCTAAAGCTATGAGGTAAGTATTATAGTTCTTAATGTAAGAGTCAGTTTACTTAAATTACAGGGGAAGGAGGCAAACACTCAAGTAGAAAAAGAGCCCCCATGGCTGACCAATATGGTGACCTGCTTAATTACACAGCACTGTAAGTGAAAGCTTAACAAATGCTTTTTGTGTGCAACCTACTCTGTTTAAATGCTGAGAGAAATTGATTGCAGTCCTGTAGACTCCGTTTTGTAGGGAACTGTAGAGTTCAACTAGGAAAAGAGAAAAGCAGAGATTCTAGAGTAAGCTTGAAGGCAACAACATGCGGTTATTGTAGAATAATACTGGGGTGTACTCGCAAAGGGAAAGTAGATCTGAATCCAGAAAAGGTCTTATTCCTTTTAGACTTAAGAGTGGTATTTTAGTACCAGTAAAATAGACAGGACTGGTATACCCAACCAGAAATGCTCAGTACTACAAATAACTGGTAGACAGAAGTTTGTTTCTCAGTACTTTATTATTGCATCCAAGCATTAATTAGTTTTACAGAAGATTACAGGGTTCAATCACTATTTTTATTGTATAGTAAATAGTAATTGTATAGTAAAATAAAGCAGAGTCAAAGACTGCCTTATGTGTAAGGCAGATATCTGCTCTGACTAGTCTGTAAGAAACAGAATAAAGTGACAGTGATTTCAGACAATCCTCATAGGACAGATGCTGAAGATATTAAATTTTCCTTGTGAGGAGCCTGTGTGGTCTCTCCAATTGCTGCAGGTGCTTGGAAAGGTACATATCAAAATGGAAATTGTACTCAATTATTGACCTGATGAGGGAAGAGTACAGGGAGGTTATAACTTCTTTTTTTCTGGAGGCAATGTCCTTAATTATGAAATAAGCAAAATAGAAAGCCCTTCTTACCACTGTGGAGACATGGTGATCAAAGGTAATGTTGCTGTCACCCTCTGTGCCCAGGTCTCTCACCACTGAGTGTGTACTTAGGGTGTTGTTCTTGATGTGGTAGTTCACAGGAACATCACTCTTACTGAAAGGGATGATACATTTTTAGCACTGAGTTTAAGGCCATAACTTTGGCACCAATCATTTGGTTGTGTAAGACCCTCTTGTAGGATGTTGACATCATTTGGAGATTCTGTGACCAAGCACAGTTTGCAGTCATCAGCAAACTTTGTCAGCCACAGACCTTTAGTTTTAGCTTGTACTTTGGAGAAATGGTTTCCAAACAGCAGAGGTCCCAGGACTGATCCCTGCAGAACACCATTGGTTACAGGTCTGCTGTTGGAGGTGGATTCCCCTATTTTGACTATATGGGTTCTATCAGTGAGCCAGTTAGCAAACCATCTAATAATATAAGGGTTGATACCTAGCTGGCTGAGTTTATCAGTGATGGCTGAGGAGGGAATAGTGTCCAAAGTCTTGGCTAAGTCTAGGTAAGCTGTATGCATAGATTTCCCCTCATCAAGGGCCTTGGTCACTGTCTCGAAGACGTCCACCAGGTTTAACAGGCATGATCTCCTTTTGACAAATCCATATCGAGTAGGGTCAAGTGTTTGGAGATTACCTACATCTTTGTTGGTAAGGTCCATGATGATACGCTCCAGCTTACGGATAAGGCTAGTCAAGCTAAAAGGCCTCTATTATTCCCTTGCACAAAGGTGGTGCTTCCACTGACCCCGGGAATAATAGAGGCCTTTTTTCCATTCAGCTGGGATGAAGCTGGTGATTAGACTATGATTGAAAAGAGTACCCAATGGTCTTGCTAATTCTTGCTTGAGCCCATGTAGGATGCAGCCTGGGATATTTTCAGATCCCATAGATGCTGTATTTTTGACCTTAAAGCAGGCGTTCACAACCTGCTGTTTAGAGATGCAAGGTAGAGGATAGGTGGTAGGCATGTCATGGGGTACATTTGGCTGGGACAGGGAAGTGAAGTGTTCACAGAACCTGTTGGCTAACAGATTAGCAATGTCCACAGGCTGAGTATATGTGGTATCTTTAATTACCAGTTTAGCACAAATCTGACCCTTTTCTTTTAGGTTATGGATGTAACTAAAAACCCCTTATGGTTGCTCTTAGCTGAAGAAGATAATTTGGATTCATAGTTAGCTTTGGAGGATGTTACAAGAAGTCTTAGTTGCTTGTTTAAGCTGAGGAGGGAGTGTTTCCAGTTTAGGGCTCACTCCCTCTTACTCTTAGACAGAAATTTCTTCCTCTTATTGTAAAGCCTGTTAAAGGCAGTTGCCCATCAGTCAGGTTTGCTCTTCCTTGAGGAGCTTATTTTGGTCCTATCAGGTGCGGCCAAGTCAATGCAGTTATACAGGTGTTTGTATAAAGCATTTGTGTAGTTGCCAGTTCCATCTGAGGGGGGAGGTACAGTGAAGCTATTTATACCATCCTGTAAGACGTTATAATCTGCTTTGGAGCAGCTTTTTAGTTTAGTTGCTGCTGGGGGGATCAGGTGTGATAGTTACTTTGAATGAGACTGATTTGTGGTCAGATCTCATCAGGGAAGACCTCACAGTGGGGTTGCTACAGTGGTCCCCCATATTGGTAAGGACTAGCTACAGGATGTTGGCACCCCTTATGGGGGTATCAACCAGCTGGACCAGGGCATTAGAGTTAATGAAGTTGAGGAACCTTTGGGCAAGTGAATTTGTGCACAAACAATTTACACAGTCAATGGATGGGTAGTTAAAGTCACCCATAACCATGGTGTTTGGATATATTTTGATAGACTCAAGTAGATCCAAAAAGGCAGAGTGGGTGTCTGGATTCATGGAGGGGGTCCTGTAGCTTTTGCACCTGAAATATCTCCATATACTCATGCTGTCTAAGTAATCTGGAGGTGTATTATTATAGCAATAACCCACGCCTGGGTGTGGGTAATGCTAAATTTACCCACGGTTGGCGTGGTTTGGTCCCGGCTAAGCCGAGGGACCAAAAAGCCAACCGTGGTAATTTAGCATTACCACCCAGAAGTGGTTATTGCTATTATATGACATTATTTAAGAAAAGAAACTGTTACTTTTCTTAAATAATGGCATAGTATAATGCCTGTTTACTGCCCTTCCGCAGATGTCTGGCATCCGGCAGTTCTGATGTACTGCGCCTGCGCAGTACATCAGAGCTGTGCAAAAAGCAACGGAGAAATCAAGATCTCCGTTGCTTTTAATCTCGCTATGTTAAATGAGTTTAACATGGCGAGACAGTTAAAATAAGCAACGGACATCTCCGTTGCTTATTTTAAACTGTCTCGCTATGTTAAACTCATTTAACATAGCGAATAAAAAGCAACGGAGATCTTGCTTTCTCCGTTGCTTTAAAACACTGTCTCGCTATGTTAAATGGGTTTAACATAGTGAGACAGCTTTAAAATAAGCAACGGAGATCTCCGTTGCTTATTTTAAAGCTGTCTCGCTATGTTAAACCCATTTAACATAGCGAGACAGTGTTTTTAAAAAATGAGTTATACTAAGGGAAAAAAGTCCGGGGTACCGGACCTTTTTCCATTAGTATAACTCGATTTACAACGGGCACGCTGGCAAATCAGCGTGCACGTTTCGGGGGGGTCATGGTATAATTATCTTTCATGAATATTGATACACCACCTCCTTTAGTTTCCACACCTTCAGTTTATCGTCTGGACATGTGGAAGGAGGTGTAGCCTTCTTGTAGGTTCATAGGTAGGTACTAGGCTATTGGCTCTGGGGCCTATACAAGCCCAGCCAAAAAGGTACCCTGTTTTTTTGCCACCCAAGAAAATGATTTTCCTGTGCCACTGTCGAGCAGAGCCACATAGGTGATCCCCGGGGTGAATTTCCTATTTTCCATCCAATCATCAAGATTTTTATTGAAGAGTGCTAATGAGGAGCTTTGTTTGATATAGATAGATAGTTTATTCCAGAGTATGGGAAGTCTCTGGGACAGGAATCTATCCCTCCAGCATGTTCTGTTTATTGTGGTGATAAGGTTTAGGTCCCTAGAGTGTGTAGCTCAGAGGGATTGGGATTTCTTTAAGTGGAGCATGTCCAACAGCTCTGGGTTTGACATAGCCTTGTATGTTAGGCAGAGATCACCTCTGAGAAGGTGATATGCGATGGAGTAAAGCTGGAGTTTTTTGAGACGGTCTGCGTAGGGCATCTGTTTGAGGCTGGTAATCCTCTTTGTGAGGTATTTCTGCAGCCTTTCCAGTTGTTGTAGATGTCTTGTGAGGTACATACCAAAAGGGGCATTGTACTCTATAATGGGTCTAATGAGTGATGAGTAGAGGGGAACAATGACCTCTTTTTTTCTGTATGAGAAACCTTTTGTGATGAGGTGTGCCACATAGAAGGATTTCCTGACTACTGTAGCAATGTGATTACCAAAGGAGAGACTACTGTCCACCTGTGTCCCAAGGTCTCTTATCACACTTTCGGTGTTAAGTATACTACCGCCTATGTTGTAGTTCATGGGTACAGAGTTTTTACCAAAGGGGATAACAATGCACTTTTTGGCATTGAGCTTGAGGCCATGGCTTTGACACCAGGCATCTGTCTCAGTGAGGCCCTTGTGTAGGATGTCCACATCGTTAGGAGTTTCACTTATGGCTCCTAGTTTGCAGTCATCTGCGAACTTCATTGGCCAAAGACCTTCTGTATTAGCCTGTACTTCAGAGAAGTAGATACCAAACAGGAGAGGACCAGGACTGAACCCTGTGCTACTCCACTTCTGTTTTCCTCCTGCTGAGAGAAGGAGCAGCGGGACATTATTTCCTGGAGACTGCTGATACCAAAAAGCCTTATAACTGCTTCATAGGTGCCAGTTTGAGTTTTGTGCTTTTATTTTGCTCCTAGCTAGAGACGGAGCAAAGTGCATTGATTCCTGACTGTTTCTGATTCAATAGTGAGTGTCTGTGTTGGACCTTCCTGATTGGTCTGGTTACTATTCAAGGCATCTACCAGTAAAAGGCTACAACAAGGCTACAGACCCTTGTATCATCTGGGACAAGACTGCTGGTCACCAAACACTCTGTGGCCTGCTTCTCATCTTGGGATTGGTGCTAACATTTTGCTTTGTGTGAGATAAGAAGCAAAGGAGCATTGTATCCCAGCAGGTGAAGCTGTGGTGAGACCAGCACTAGTAGTAGCCAGGCAGTAGCCATTCATGCGACTTCCCTTTTTTCATCATTCTTGACAAGCTAATACTTTCTTTTTTTTAGAAATTACTGCTTGATTAAATGCTGTCTAACCTAACTTTGGGATATCTCACTGAATATTTCATCCATAAATCATCAGGGTCTTCTTATTGGTTTTCCCCTCAAGTGTTTGGCAGTGCCCTGTATAGCTGTAGATGCAGACAACCTGAGTTGACATTTGTCCTGTAAAAGCACTCTTGAAATTTCACCAATACCTAGTTGTACACAGGGCAACTAATTTGCAGTGACAGGAACTACCCCTAGAGTGGCAAACCTGATACTCCTGACATTATTTTATATTCTCACTACTGCAGTTGTCTAATCAATAAAAAAAGACCTGTTGCCATGGACATGAACTTTTCCACTATCTCTGTTACTGGCTTGGGAAATATGGGTATCCTGAGGTAATGTAGAAATTGCCTTGTGTTTACTGACAACCAGCTAATCTCAAACAAACTGATATGGTGTATAAGAATTGCATTTATATGTCTCTGGAGGCAAATTTCTCACAGAAAGGCACTCCTAATGTCAGTCAGGTTGTCAGTAGTACACATGCTGCATCCATCACACACCTTTCAAAGCAGACACATAGACCCATATATGCTGAGACACATAAATGTAACCTTCCTAAACCCTAAAGACCTCCCAGATGAAATACACCTAACAAATGCCCTCAGCAGCCCCAAATGCACTCTTTGAAACACATCAACACATACAACCACATCTCATGGAGCCTCTACTTCTAAACCCGTGTTGCAAGCCACCACACAAATCAACATTCCTGTCATTAGAGACTCCATTGTGAGACATGCTGATGGCCCTCTCACCAAGCTGAATAAGGAGAAAGCCACAGTCAGTTGCTTATCAGGGGCCAGGAACTGCCACATCACACATGCACTCGGGTCACTGGACCACAATTACTAATATGACTCAGTCATGGTCCATGTGGGAGTAAATGACTTGAGACCCCCTAGACTATATGAAGAGTGACATCATAGAGCTCTCAGAATATGTGTCTTAGGCTGGTATGAGCCGAGCACTGAGCAGCATTTTACTTTCTCCAAGGATGACGACACAATATGAACAAAAGATAACTGACTAATAATTGGCTTAGTTTCTGGTGTCATTCTAAGGGGTTGCAATATTTGTCAGCATGGAAGGAGATGGTCAACAGACCACTCTCCTTTTCCAGGGATGGTCTGCACCTCTTCCCTCTTGGCTTTTGAATACTGGATAAAACATTGTCCTTTCCCCATAGTGCCTTTTTTGGGCAATGACAAACTGAAAGTACTTCTAACATAGCAAATCAAAACCAAGAAAATCCAAAGGTGTTACTGCTCTGTACTAGGAGTCTAAACAAAAACCTCCACTCCCTACAAGCTGTCCTCACCCTAGAGAAAGCTGTTGTCAATGCAGTCCCTGAGACATGGTTTAAAGTCATGGAAAGCACACCGGCAGTGTAAGCCTGCAATGCCTTCCACACATTTAGACCAGCTACTACACAGGCAGGGACTAAAGGTGGAGGTGTCACAATTTATATAAAAAATAAATAGGCAAAATCCCATACCACTTCCTTGCAAGCTGTAGGTCCTCCTCTATGACCCAGGCATCTCATACCATGTGTTTAAACTTTTTGGAAACACTCACCATCCAACCCAGTACCATATTCATGGGTGACTTTAATTACTCCACTATTAACTGGGAATCATATACGACATCAAATGTGCAGCTACAGAATTTCTTGGATTTTGTAAACACAAACTCCTTGGACTAGATTATCAGTACACCGACCAGGGCTGCAAACATACTAGATCTGGTCCTCACTAATATGGGAGAGTGCTACACACCCCTTAGTGTAATGTTTTCTCTGATAAAGTCAGGCCACAAAATGGTTTCCTTTGAAGTAAAAATAAAACCTGGAACCCCAGATAATCCTGGAATGTTAGGAACTACTCTAAGTCTAACTTCCTACTCTTAAGTGATAGCCTGACAAAATTTCAAGCCTACATAAAACCTGAGAACACTGCTGCCTATGGGGAACTGTTCACAGAAACCCTATACAAGCACATTAATAGCTGCATAGAGGTAGCTGTACCCACCAGGAAGAAGTACAGAACTAACTCAAGACACCCTGATGGAATTACATCATCAATAGGCTATATGACAGAAGAAAAAATCATGGCAAAATTTAGAAGGTGTAGCACCCAGCAGGATAAAAGCACTCTCAAACTAAATAAACAACTCAGAGGAAAAATGAAGTCTACAAAAGTCAAATCTGAGTTAAATTTGGTCTCCCAGGCCAAGGGCAACCACAAAGCATTCTTTAGCTATGTCAACATAAACATTTCAACAAAACACAAATTAAAGGTCATGCTGCTAAATGCTAGGAGTCTAAACATGAAACTGCACTCATTGCAAGCATTCCTAACCCTGGAAAATGCTGACATCTGTGCAGTCACAGAAACCTGGTTCAAAGCTGCAGAGAGCATCCCAGCCTTACCTGGTTGCTCATCCTATCATACATTCAGACCCCAAACTGTTGGTAGTAAAGCCAAAGGAGGTGGAGTTTCAATATATATTAAACACATACACACCTCCAGGCTTGTCAAACAGTATATCGCACAGGAGACACTCCAGGTGCAGTTAACTATTGACAAGACCACTATACAAATCATAGCTAGCTACTGGCCCCCAAATCTTACCCAAGATGCCCAAACTGGCTATTTAGACCTCTTCAAATCTATCAAGATTTAACCCTTTACCTTGATCCTGGGTGACTTTAACTACCCAAACATAGACTGGAAGAACTACTTTTGCCAGAACACAAACGCCCAGAGATTCCTCGATTTTGTCAATGCAAATGACTTGGAACAGCTAGTCGATATCCCCAGAAGAGGTGATAATATCTTGGACTTAGTATTAACCAACATGAGTAACCACTGCAGCATCCCTGCAGTATCATTCTCCCTTGTAAGATATGACCATAAAGCAGTCAAGGTCGAAGTCACCATCTCCCCTGACCCCCTCTAGCTAGGGTCAATCAAAAAAACATCTCCAAACCTGATGCCTCCTGAGGGATGGTATAAAAAGCTTCACAGCTCCCTTCCCTTCTCTAGGAACTGGTACCAGTATCCAAAACTATACCAAATTACTATATGAACATTTATATAGATGCATGGAATCAGGAATACCTGACAGGACTAAATCATCCTCCGCAAGGAGTGTAAACTTGTCTGGTGGACATCTGCAATAAAAAAACCCTATAAAAAAGAAAAAAAATGCTGTTTATGACCAAGAAGGAGCAGCTTCCCAATTGGATGCAATCTCTCTTTAGCCAACATCCTAGGCTGCGTTCTACACGAACTATAGAACGAACTGGCACCCCACCTAAGTACCATGTTCAATCATATCCTCTCCTCAGGCTTTGTGCCTGCTGAATGTCACACAGCGACGGTTATCCCACTCCACAAAGGGGGAGCCACCATGGACCCCAGGAACTACTGCCCCATTAGCCTGACAAGCCTGGTCTGCAAGGCCATGGAACGTATCATCATGGAACTTATAAACAAAGACATTGGTAATCTCCAAACTCTGGATCCCACCCAGTTCGGGTTTGTAAAAGGCAGATCATTTCTCCTAAACCTGATAGACTTCTTTGAAGCAGTCACCAAATCCATAGACAAGGGTAAGGTGGTTCACACAGCCTATCTAGATCTTGCCAAGGCTTTCGACACCATCCCCCACTCTGGAATTATAGATAAACTCACTAAACTAGGTATAAATCCCTATATCACAGGATGGGTTGCCAACTGGCTCACTGACAGAACCCACACTGTGAAAGTAGCAGACTCCAAATCTGACTTCAGACCAGTGACAAGTGGAGTACCATAGGGTTCAGTCCTGGGTCCTCTCCTGTTTGGTATCTACTTCTCTGAAGTACAGGCTAATACAGAAGGTCTTTGGCTAATGAAGTTCGCAGATGACTGCAAACTAGGAGCCATAATCAAAACTAATGATGTGGACATCCTACAAAAGGGCCTCACTGAGACAAATGCCTGGTGTCAAAGCCATGGCCTCAAGCTAAATGCCAAAAAGTGCATTGTCATTCCCTTTGGTAAAAGCTCTGTACCCATGAACTACAACATAGGCGGTAGTATACTTAACACTGAAAGTGTGATAAGAAACCTTGGGACACAGGTGGACAGTAGTCTCTCCTTTGATAATCACATCGCCACAGTAGTCAGGAAATCCTTCTACATGGCACACCTCATCGCAAAAGATTTCTCATCGAGAAAAAAAGAGGTCTTTGCTCCCCTCTACTCATCACTCATTAGGCCCATTATAGAGTATAACGCCCCTTTTGGTATGTACCTCACAAGACATCTACAACAACTGGAAAGGCTGCAGAAATACCTCACAAAGAGGATTACTGGCCTCAAACAGATGCCCTACGCAGATCGTCTCAAAAAACTCCAGCTTTACTCCATCGCATATTGCCTACTCAGAGGTGATCTCTGCCTAACATAAAAAGCTATGTCAAACCCAGAGCTGTTGGACATGCTCCACTTAAAGAAATCCCAATCCCTCCAAGTTACATGGTCTAGGGACATAAACCTTGTCACCACAATAAACAGAACATGCCGGAGGGATAGATTCCTGTCCCAGAGACTTCCCATACTCTGGAATAAACTACCTATCTATATCAAACAAAGCTCCTCATTAGCACTCTTCAAGAAAAATCTTGATGATTGGATGGAAATAGGAATTCACCCCGGGGATCACCTCTGTGGCTCTGCTCGACAGTGGCACAGGAAAATAATTTTCTTGGGTGGCAAAAGCCAGAGTACCTTTTTGGCTGGGCTTGTATAGGCCCCAGGGCTGATAGCCTAGTACCTACCTATGAACCTAAACAAGCAAATAAGAGCACAAGTGAAATCCTCTAAAGCAAACTTTGAGTCGAAATTGGCCACATCTGCTAGAGACAATCATAAGGCCTTCTTCACATATGCCCGTAATCTCAAAGTTAGCACCCAGATCTGCTCAGAACTGGTGGTCAAGGACACCACATATACAAATGCCATAGATACAGCAAACTTGCTGGCTGACAGATTCAGATAAAATTTCACCTCTCTGCCCCCCCCCCCAAATCAGTAAATCAGGATATTCCCAGTACCTGCTCCCTTCCCTTTATATCTAGGGATCAGGTCATCACTGCTCTCTTAAAGGCAAAGAATACAGCCTCCATGGGACCCGATAACATCCCAGGCTGCATCCTACATGAACTCAGGAAGGAACTTGCAGCACCATTAAGTGCCCTATTCAACCAAAGCCTGAGTACCAGCTTTGTCCCAGCTGAGTGGAGGACAGCCACTGTCATCCCTTTGCACAAAGGTGGAGCATCCACCTATCTAGGAAATTATAGACCCATCAGCCTAACTAGCCTGATCTGCAAGGCCATGGAATGGATTATCATGGTCCTCATTAACAAGGACATTGTCAACCTCCAAACACTCGATCCCACACAGTTTGGCTTCATCAAGGGGAGGTCATGTCTGTTAAATTTGGTTGACTTTTTGAGACAGTCACCAAAGCCATGGATGAGGGGAAGATAGTGCACACCACCTACCTTGACCTGGCCAAAGCCTTCAACACTATTCCCACTCGGACATAATAGATAAACTCTCTCAACTAGGCATCAATCCATATGTTACCAGATGGGTAGCCAACTGGCTCACTGACAGAGCCCACCTAGTCAAAATAGGGGAAGCCACCTCAAGCAGTAGACCAGTATTGAGTGGCGTACCCCAGGGTTCGGTCTTGGCGCCTCTGTTATTTGGGCTATACTTTTCTGAGGCATAGGCCAAAACCAGTGGGCTATGGCTGACCAGGTTTGCAGATGACTGCAAGTTGGGAGCTATCATCAATTCCCCTAGTGACGTGGACATCCTCCAAGAGGGTCTCACCCAAACAAATGACTAGTGCCAGAAACATGGCCTCAAGCCGAATGCAAAAAAATGCATCATCATCCCCTTTGGGGAGAGACATGTCCCCACAAATTATCACATTAATAACAAGGTTCTAAGCACACAGTCAGTCGTGAGGGATTTGGGCACCCAGATTGATAGCAGCCTGACTTTTGACCACCATGTTGCTTCCATTGTATGGAAAGTTTTCTACATGGCCCACCTCATAAGTAAGAGTATCTCATCCAGGGACAAGGAGGTCATAACATCCCTGTATTCTTCCCTTATAAGGCCTATTATTGAGTACAACACCCAATTCAGCATGTACCTTGCAAAGCACATGCAGCAGCTGGAGAGACCACAGAGGTTCTTCACCAGGAGAATCCAGGGCCTCAAAAATCTACCATACACAGACAGACTAAAAGCCCTATCCCTCTACTTTGTTTCATACAGACTCCTCAGAGGTGACCTCTGTCTGGCATACAAGGTGATCTCGGACACTGCCTTGATGGGACTGCTGCATATCCACAAGTCAAGCTCCACTTGAGTAACCCACACACGCGGCCTCAACCTGGTCTGTGACATCAATAAGACTTGCTGGTGGGACAGATTTGTGTCCCAGAGAATCCCCCATCTGTGGAATAGAAGCCCTCTCCACATCAAGCAGAGTACATCTTTACCCCTTTTTAAGCACAGTTTGGATAACTGGATGGGAAATAGAAAATACATCCCTGGGATTCCACTCATGTCCCTGCTGGACAGGGGCATTGGGTGCTGATTTGTCTATGCATGGGCTAAACTCTTGGCTAGGCATATAAGGGCCTCAGAGCTAATAGCCTAGTAACTTCCTATGATTCTATGATCCATAAACTCAAAGGCAATACAGAATTGTGTGCAGAGCTCATTGTTAATGGAACCACATATACTGAGCAAGAAGATATAGCAAACCTAACAAATTTACCCCTCCCTCCCCTTCAACGTCCCGTTAGAAAATACCATCACACATAAACCCCCTACTATCACTAGGGAGCAGGTCCTTAATTCTCTCTCTCTCTAAGACCAAGAACATTGACTGCATCAATGGGCCCAGACAATATCCCAGGATGCCTTCTAAATAACATGAAAATGACCTATCAGGCCCTCTGGAATTGCTATTTAACTGTAGCCTCCAAACAGGTTTCATGCCTCATGAATGGAGAACAGCAACAGTTATCAATGTGGCCAAACGTTGCCATCTACAGACCCTGGGAACTACAGACTAAGTCTCACTAGTCACATATGCAAAGCCATGGAAAGAATTACATGATGTGGACATCCTTGAGAAGTTCACAAAGGCAATGAATGAGGGCAAAACAGTTCATACTGCCTACTTTAAACTGGCTAAGGCCACATTTACAAATACACTATGCCACATCTACAGGGACAGACATACCCCTAAAATCCTTCACACACTCTCTTAAAAACTATCTAAAAATACATGGCTCTGCTCATGTTCCACATCAGGTTAATTAAATTGCTCCTTAATTTGTAACTGTAACAGCATTGCCCTCATCTTGCTATTACATTTTATATAATTGATAATTTCTTGCCTCTTTTACCTGTACCTTACACTACTGTTATCACTATACAGTCCCCTAACTTTTCTTTTTCCATTTTGCTCCTTCCCTATCCATACCCCACACTTTACTAATAAATACATGCATAATTCCCTTCCTCTCCCAACCCTGTACTGTAAGATATGTATACTAAGTACATTGTATCCTGTAACTTCCCTCCTCTCCCAACCCTGTATTATAAGATATGTATACTAAGTACATTGTATCCTGTAACTCCCCTCCTCTCCCAACCCTGTATTATAAGATATGTATACTAAGTACAGTGTATCCTGTAACTCCCCTCCTGTTCCAACCCTGCACTGTAAGATATATTACACTACGTACAGTGTATCGTGTAACTCCCCTCCTGTGCAACCCTATACTATAAGATATGTATACTAAGTACATTGTATCCTGTAACTCCTCTCCTCCTCCAACCCCATACTGTAAGATATGTATAATACATACACTGTATCCTGTAACTCCTCTCCTCCCTAACCCTGTACTGTAAGATATGTATACTAAGTACATTGTATCCTGTAACTCCTCTCCTCCCTAACCCTGTACTGTAAGATATGTATACTAAGTACATTGTATCCTGAAACTCCTCTCCTCCCCAACCCTGTACTGTAAGATATGTATACTAAGTACATTGTATCCTGTAACTCCCCTCCTGTCCCAACCCGGTACAGTAAGATATGTATACTACATATACTGTATCCTGTAACTCCTCTCCTTCCCAACCCTGTACTGTAAGATATGTGTACTAAGTACATTGTATCCTGTAACTCCCCTCCTCTCTCAACCCTTTACTGTAAGATATGTGTACTAAGTACATTATATCATGCAACTCACCCCCTATACCAACCCTGTACTATAAGATATGTACACTAAGCACATTGTATCCTGTAACTCCTCTTCTCCCCAACCATGTACTATACGATATGTATACTAAGTACATTGTATCCTGTAACTCCCCTCCTGTCACAACCCTGTACTGTAAGATATATAAACTACGTACATTGTATCCTGTAACTCCTCTCCTCCCCAACCCTGTACTGTAAGATATGTATTCTAAGTACATTGTATCCTGTAACTCCCCTCCTGTCCCAACCCTGTACTATAAGATATGTCTACTATGTACACTGTATCTGTAACTCCTCTCCTCTCCCAACCCTGTACTGTAAGATATGTATACTACGTACATTGTATCCTGTAACTCCTCTACATCCCCAACCCTGTCCTATAAGATATGTATACTAAGTACATTGTATCCTGTAACTCCCCTCCAGTTCCAACCCTGTACTATAAGATATGTATACTAAGTACATTGTATCCTGTAACTCCTCTCATCCACCAACCCTGTACTGTAAGATATGTATACTAAGTCCATTATATCCTGTAACTCCCCTCCTGTCCCAACCCTGTACTGTAAGATAAGTATACTAAGTACATTGTATCCTGTCACAACCATGTACTGTAAGATATGTATACTAAGTACATTGTATCCTGTAACTCCCCTCCTCTCCCAACCCTGTATTATAAGATATGTATACTAAGTACAGTGTATCCCCTCCTGTCCTAACCCTGCATTTTAAGATATGTACACTAAGTACATTGTATCCTTTAACTCCACTCCTGTCCCAACCCTGTACTATAAAATATGTATACTACATACATTGTATCCTGTAACTCATCTACTCCCCCAACCCTGTACTGTAAGATATGTATACTAAGTACATTGTATCCTGTCACAACCCTGTCCTATAAGATATGTATACTAAGTACATTGTATCCTGTAACTCCCCTCCAGTTCCAACCCTGTACTATAAGATATGTATACTAAGTACATTGTATCCTGTAACTCCTCTCATCCACCAACCCTGTACTGTAAGATATGTATACTAAGTCCATTATATCCTGTAACTCCCCTCCTGTCCCAACCCTGTACTGTAAGATATGTATACTAAGTACATTGTATCCTGTCACAACCCTGTACTATAAGATATGTATACTAAGTACATTGTATCCTGTAACTCCCCTCCTCTCCCAACCCTGTGTTATAAGATATGTATACTAAGTACAGTGTATCCCCTCCTGTCCCAACCCTGTATTTTAAGATATGTACACTAAGTACATTGTATCCTGTAACTCCACTCCTGTCCCAACCCTGTACTATAAAATATGTATACTACATACATTGTATCCTGTAACTCATCTACTCCCCCAACCCTGTACTGTAAGATATGTATACTAAGGACATTGTATCCTGTAATTCCCCTCCTGTCCCAACTCTGTACTATAAGATATGTATACTAAGTACATTGTATCCTGTAACTCCCCTCCTCTCCCAACACTGTACTATACGATATGTATACTAAGTCCATTATATCCTGTAACTCCCCTCCTGTCCCAACCCTGTACTGTAAGATATGTATAAGTACATTGTATCATATAATTCCCCTCCTCTCCCAACCCTGTACTATGTATACTAAGTACATTTTATCCTGTAACTCCCCTCCTGTCCCAACCCTGTACTATGTATACTAAGTACATTTTATCCTGTAACTCCCCTCCTGTCCCAACCCTGTACTATGTATACTAACTACATTTTATCCTGTAACTCCCCTCCTGTCCCAACCCTGTACTATGCATACTAAGTACATTGTATCCTGTAACTCCCCTCCTCTCCCAACACTGTACTATACGATATGTATACTAAGTACATGGTATCCTGTAATTTCCTTGCTGCCCCAACCCTGTACCGTAAGATATGTATACTACATACATTGTATCCTGTAACTCCCCTCCTGTCTGAACCCTGTACTGTAAGATATGTATAAGTACATTGTATCATATAATTCCCCTCCTCTCCCAACCTTGTACTATGTATACTAAGTACATTTTATCCTGTAACTCCCCTCCTGTCCCAACCCTGTACTATGTATACTAAGTACATTTTATCCTGTAACTCCCCTCCTGTCCCAACCCTGTACTATGTATACTAAGTACATTGTATCCTGTAACTCCCCTCCTCTCCCAACACTGTACTATACGATATGTATACTAAGTACATGGTATCCTGTAATTTCCTTGCTGCCCCAACCCTGTACCGTAAGATATGTATACTACATACATTGTATCCTGTAACTCCCCTCCTGTCTGAACCCTGTACTGTAAGATATGTATAAGTACATTGTATCATATAATTCCCCTCCTCTCCCAACCCTGTACTATGTATACTAAGTACATTTTATCCTGTAACTCCCCTCCTGTCCCAACCCTGTACTATGTATACTAAGTACATTTTATCCTGTAACTCCCCTCCTGTCCCAACCCTGTACTATGTATACTAAGTACATTGTATCCTGTAACTCCCCTCCTCTCCCAACACTGTACTATACGATATGTATACTAAGTACATGGTATCCTGTAATTTCCCTGCTGCCCCAACCCTGTACCGTAAGATATGTATACTACATACATTGTATCCTGTAACTCCCCTCCTGTCTGAACCCTGTACTGTAAGATATGTATAAGTACATTGTATCATATAATTCCCCTCCTCTCCCAACCCTGTACTATGTATACTAAGTACATTTTATCCTGTAACTCCCCTCCTGTCCCAACCCTGTACTATGTATACTAAGTACATTTTATCCTGTAACTCCCCTCCTGTCCCAACCCTGTACTATGTATACTAAGTACATTGTATCCTGTAACTCCCCTCCTCTCCCAACACTGTACTATACGATATGTATACTAAGTACATGGTATCCTGTAATTTCCTTGCTGCCCCAACCCTGTACCGTAAGATATGTATACTACATACATTGTATCCTGTAACTCCCCTCCTGTCTGAACCCTGTACTGTAAGATATGTATAAGTACATTGTATCATATAATTCCCCTCCTCTCCCAACCCTGTACTATGTATACTAAGTACATTTTATCCTGTAACTCCCCTCCTGTCCCAACCCTGTACTATGTATACTAAGTACATTGTATCCTGTAACTCCCCTCCTCTCCCAACACTGTACTATACGATATGTATACTAAGTACATGGTATCCTGTAATTTCCCTGCTGCCCCAACCCTGTACCGTAAGATATGTATACTACATACATTGTATCCTGTAACTCCCCTCCTGTCTGAACCCTGTACTGTAAGATATGTATAATTACATTGTATCATATAATTCCCCTCCTCTCCCAACCCTGTACTATGTATACTAAGTACATTTTATCCTGTAACTCCCCTCCTGTCCCAACCCTGTACTATGTATACTAACTACATTTTATCCTGTAACTCCCCTCCTGTCCCAACCCTGTACTATGTATACTAAGTACATTGTATCCTGTAACTCCCCTCCTCTCCCAACACTGTACTATACGATATGTATACTAAGTACATGGTATCCTGTAATTTCCCTGCTGCCCCAACCCTGTACCGTAAGATATGTATACTACATACATTGTATCCTGTAACTCCCCTCCTGTCTGAACCCTGTACTGTAAGATATGTATAAGTACATTGTATCATATAATTCCTCCTCTCCCAACCCTGTACTATGTATACTAAGTACATTTTATCCTGTAACTCCCCTCCTGTCCCAACCCTGTACTATGTATACTAAGTACATTTTATCCTGTAACTCCCCTCCTGTCCCAACCCTGTACTATGTATACTAAGTACATTGTATCCTGTAACTCCCCTCCTCTCCCAACACTGTACTATACGATATGTATACTAAGTACATGGTATCCTGTAATTTCCTTGCTGCCCCAACCCTGTACCGTAAGATATGTATACTACATACATTGTATCCTGTAACTCCCCTCCTGTCTGAACCCTGTACTGTAAGATATGTATAAGTACATTGTATCATATAATTCCCCTCCTCTCCCAACCCTGTACTATGTATACTAAGTACATTTTATCCTGTAACTCCCCTCCTGTCCCAACCCTGTACTATGTATACTAAGTACATTGTATCCTGTAACTCCCCTCCTCTCCCAACACTGTACTATACGATATGTATACTAAGTACATGGTATCCTGTAATTTCCCTGCTGCCCCAACCCTGTACCGTAAGATATGTATACTACATACATTGTATCCTGTAACTCCCCTCCTGTCTGAACCCTGTACTGTAAGATATGTATAAGTACATTGTATCATATAATTCCCCTCCTCTCCCAACCCTGTACTATGTATACTAAGTACATTTTATCCTGTAACTCCCCTCCTGTCCCAACCCTGTACTATGTATACTAAGTACATTGTATCCTGTAACTCCCCTCCTCTCCCAACACTGTACTATACGATATGTATACTAAGTACATGGTATCCTGTAATTTCCTTGCTGCCCCAACCCTGTACCGTAAGATATGTATACTACATACATTGTATCCTGTAACTCCCCTCCTGTCTGAACCCTGTACTGTAAGATATGTATAAGTACATTGTATCATATAATTCCTCCTCTCCCAACCCTGTACTATGTATACTAAGTACATTTTATCCTGTAACTCCTCCTGTCCCAACCCTGTACTATGTATACTAAGTACATTTTATCCTGTAACTCCCCTCCTGTCCCAACCCTGTACTATGTATACTAAGTACATTGTATCCTGTAACTCCCCTCCTCTCCCAACACTGTACTATACGATATGTATACTAAGTACATCGTATCCTGTAATTTCCCTGCTGCCCCAACCCTGTACCGTAAGATATGTATACTACATACATTGTATCCTGTAACTCCCCTCCTGTCTGAACCCTGTACTGTAAGATATGTATAAGTACATTGTATCATATAATTCCCCTCCTCTCCCAACCCTGTACTATGTATACTAAGTACATTTTATCCTGTAACTCCCCTCCTGTCCCAACCCTGTACTATGTATACTAAGTACATTGTATCCTGTAATTCCCCTCCTCTCCCAACCCTGTAATATAACATATGTATACTACATAAATTGTATCCTGTAACTCCTCTCCTGTCCCAACCCTGTACTACAAGATATGTATACTAAGTACAGTGTATCCTGTTACTCCACTCCTGTACAGCCCTGTACTATAAGCAATGAATACTAAGTACATTGTATCCTGTAACTCCCCTCCTGTCTGAACCCTGTACTGTAAGATATGTATAAGTACATTGTATCATATAATTCCCCTCCTCTCCCAACCCTGTACTATGTATACTAAGTACATTTTATCCTGTAACTCCCCTCCTGTCCCAACCCTGTACTATGTATACTAAGTACATTGTATCCTGTAATTCCCCTCCTCTCCCAACCCTGTAATATAACATATGTATACTACATAAATTGTATCCTGTAACTCCTCTCCTGTCCCAACCCTGTACTATAAGATATGTATACTAAGTACAGTGTATCCTGTGACTCCACTCCTGTACAACCCTGTACTATAAGCAATGAATACTAAGTACATTGTATCCTGTAACTCCCCTCCTATCCCAACCCTGCGCAATACGATATGTATACTAAGTACATTGTATCGTGTAATTCTTTTCCTGTCCCAACCCTGTATTGTAAGATATGTATACTAAGTACATTGTATCCTGTAACTCCCCTCCTGTAACAACCCTGTGCTATAAGATATGCATACTAAGTACATTGTATCCTGTAACTCCCCTCCTGTCCCAACCCTGCACAATAAGATATGTATACTAAGTACATTGTATTGTGTAATTCTTTTCCTGTCCCAACCCTGTATTGTAAGATATGTATACTAAGTACATTGTATCCTGTAACTCCCCTCCTGTAACAACCCTGTGCTATAAGATATGCATACTAAGTACATTGTATCCTGTAACTCCCCTTCTGTCCCAACCCTGCACAATAAGATATGTATACTAAGTACATTGTATTGTGTAATTATTTTCCTGTCCCAACCCTGTATTGTAAGATATGTATACTAAGTACACTGCATCCTGTAACTTCCCATACTGTCCCAACCACATACTGTATATCTATTCTAAGTACATTGTATCTTGTAACTCCCCTCCTCTCTAAACCCTGTACTATAAGATACGTACACTACGTATATTGTATCCTGTAACTCCTCTCCTCCACCAACCCTGTACTGTAAGACGTGTACTAAGCACATTGTATCTTGTAACTCTTCAGCTCTTCCAACCCTGTACTGTAAGATATGTACACTAAGTACATTGTATCCTGTAACTCCGCTCCTGTCCCAACCATGTAAGGTAAGATATATATACTAAGTACATTAGGGAACTGCACCAGGGTACAAAACCATTACCTCAATCTGTAACAGCACCAGTGTACAAAACCATTACTGTATTAGGTATCCATACCTGTGTACAAAACCATTACCTCATTAGGGAACAGTACCGCTGTACAAAACCATTACTGTATTAGGTATCCGTACCTGTGTACAAAACCATTACCTCATTAGGGAACAGTACCAGTGTACAAAACCATTACTGTATTAGGTATCCATACCTGTGTACAAAACCATTACCTCATTAGGGAACAGTACCAGTGTACAAAACCATTACTGTATTAGGTATCCGTACCTGTGTACAAAACCATTACCTCATTAGGTAACAGCACCAGTGTACAAAACCATTACTGTATTAGGGATATGCAACTGTGTACAAAAAACATTACCTCATTAGGTAAAAGTACCAGCGTACAAAACCATTACTGTATTAGGTATCCGTACCTGTGTACAAAACCATTACCTCATTAGGTAACAGCACCAGTGTACAAAACCATTACTGTATTAGGTATCTGCACCTGTGTAAAAAAATATTTCCTCATTAGGTAAGAGTACCAGTGTACAAAACCATTACTGTATTAGGTATCCGTACCTGT
>NC_056750.1:858623716-858657967 GCF_019279795.1 Protopterus annectens
AGGTATCTGTACCTGTGTGCAAAACCATTACCTCATTAGTTAACAGCACTATTGTACAAAACCATTACTATATTAGTTATCCATACCTGTGTACAAAAGCATTACCTCATTAGGTAACAGTAGCAGTGAGGGTGGCATAATGGTTAAGGTGTTTGCCTTATAAACACAAGGTACAGGGTTTGAATCTCACAGGGGATAATTGGCTAGGCTTAAAATGGCTCACAAGGGCAGTTAGCCTAGTACTAACCTATGAACCTATGAACCTATTGTGTTAGGTATCCGTACCTGTGTACAAAACCATTACCTCATTAGGGAACAGTACCAGTGTACAAAACCATTACTGTATTAGGTATCTGTACCTGTGTACAAAACCATTACCTCATTAGGTAACAGTACCAGTGTACAAAACCATTACTGTATTAGGTATCCGTACCTGTGTACAAAACCATTACCTCATTAGGGAACAGTACCAGTGTACAAACTATTACTATATTAGGTATCCATACCTGTGTACCAAAGCATTACCTCATTAGGTAACAGTACCAGTGTACAAAACCATTAGTCTATTAGGTATCCGTGTCTGGGTAGAAAAGCATTACCTCTTTAGTGAACAATACCAGTGTACAAAACCATTACTGTATTAGGTATCCGTACCTGTGTACAAAACCATTACCTCATTAGGTAACAATACCAGTGTACACAACCATTACTTCTGTAGGTTACAGTACCAGTGTACACAACCATTACCTCATTAGGGAACAGTACTGCTGTACAGAACCATTACCTCATTATGATTAATTGAATTATACTGGTGTTTGTGAAGCTGGATATCACTACTGCATTCATCCACAGTGGAATTTGATCTTCACAAAACTTGGAACTTTCGAGTTACATCAAGTATCTGATGAAGCTCATCTACCATGTGAGTAAAGCACTTTCATCTTTAAGGCCTAATTACCCACTACTGTTTTTACTATGAAAGGGCTGAGACAAAGTATTTTTTCAAGCCCCCATAAAAGTGGGCTCTGATACTGTCACACTCCTAATCAGCCAATGTTTTGGAGTTTTGGTACTTTTTCTGTTTTTGTCACTGGAAGCCCCATAAAAGTGGGCTCTATCAAACTTTGGATGGGGGATGAGAATATATTTGGTAACTGTATTAGCCTGCAAGAGTGTGCTCTAATGAAACAAGAGACTTAAATGCAAGCAAAGGATCTACATCCACCCAGTCCACACTCTCCCCTTAAATGTAGGCATCCCGTGTAGCCAGAAGGGGGAAATAAAATATAAAGTAATAATAAAATAATATGAAATAATATTTAAAAAAAAATTAAAGAAACAATCATGCATGCAACACAGTTTCTATAATGAGAGCAGTCTTGAATATGAAAAAAGCATAAAAAAATGCCAAGTGTGGTTCACACAATAAAGCTATTATTGCTTTTGATTTAAAATAGAAAAAAACAGGGTTAGTTTTTTACCTAAAAACCAAGTAAAATGCCAGACTTAGACCATTGCGAAACAAAGACGATGGGAACACATTTGTGGTGAGGAGAGACCAAGTAAATTGGAAGGATTCTGAAAAACATATGCAAATTAGTATAAAAAAAGAACAACCAATTGGGAAGCTTCAATTACAGACAGACAAACAAGTTCTGCCACCTAGATGAAGCTGGTTATATTTAAAGGGAAACACAGTATATAAAGCTACTATTTTATTGAGTGCCATGGTGCCAGTTAGCTTTTTCTTTATAAGCTTCAATTACAACCAATGAAAAGGCTAATATGAAAACTAATCACAACGAATGCTCTTTCCATGCTCCTGTGGTGAAATTACTATAAAACAGCAATGCTTTAGATAAATGTTTTCGTGATATGACAAAGTCTATTAGCTGAAAGCACTGAAGTCCAAATAAAGTTGATTTAATCTGAGTTACTTTTGGAGATTTGAAGGATCTAATACAAAAACATGGAAACTTCCTGACTGTAGCTAAGGATCCCTCTCCATTCTGAACCACAACTTGCTCTTGAGCTAATCCTTTTAGCTTTTGTAAATTAAATTGAACCTTGAGGGACCCCTGTATCCACAGTGCCATTAAAGGAAAGCTGCTTAATGGTATGGACTTGAAATGTTATTTTTTCAAGATAACTTTGAAAACAATTATGTTGTGGCAAAGCTGAATTTTGGTATCTTGTTTAGTAGCACATTGTGGTTTAGAGTTTCAAATGCCCTTGACAATATCTATGAATATTCTAACAGTTTATTACTGCTGACAGAGTCAGAGACTGAGAGAAGAGTCGTTGTTGTGCTGAGAGCATTTTTGAAGTAGCCATGTTATCTGTTGGCCATTGCTATTAATGTGTTTGAATACATGCTTGTATAGAATTTTTTCAAAGACTTGTGGATAAAAGCAGTGGTTGGATATGGGTCAGACGTCCTTAAGAATTTTGGGTGAAGATACTTTGGATACTGGAATAATGTGAGAGTGCTTTAGTGATGGTGAAATCGTTCCTTTGGTAAGGGATTAATTGAGTATGTATATGAGTCATTTGGGAAGTATGCCTGCAGATTTTTTACTAAAGGCGGGGTGGAAAGTAAACTAGTTATGAAAACAAAAATATATATATTGTTAATAAGGACTTAGTTTTATTTGACACAGTTTCTGAGAAGTGAAAGGTGGCAGCCTGTTTAGCTAGTTGATTAATGTCAGGTTGTCATCACTCGTGTGGTTTTGGGAGGAGAATGCAGAGGGAAAAGTGTTAGTATTTTATTGGACTGATGACAAAAGAAAGGATTTGTATTCACTGCTACATTACTGTTTCCTAATGAGGGGTTAGTGACCTGGGAGGGTTATGCAAATTGACATATAATTCCTGTGTGACTCTGAGCAAGCCACCTAACCAAACCCCGCTCCTAGGGTGAGTCTGAAATATTCCATGCAGATCAGTGCTCCTACCCTGAAAAAACAAATAAAATAAAATAAATGGTGCTATGAACAGATACAAAATTATGGACAAAATTATTTTAGGTTTTACTGTTAAAGATATAAGGGCATTTATACATTTACATCTTGAAAGGTTCTGTGAAGTAACATTTGAAAGTTTTGTTCTACTGTAGTGTTTTATTTGTGAATTCAACAAACAGAATACAGTGAGCTATAAATGGACTATTGAGTTCAAACTTTGGGACTACAACTGAAAACAAAGGTAACTGTACAAGTCAGGAATTTAGAAATGGATGACTATCAGTTAAAAACATTCTTTCTTCCTATATGTAGTAAAACTGTACATGATGTTAAAAATGTGTGATGAGAGAAATGTGGGGATGGGGTGAGAAGTGGGAGTTACAATGCATGTTAATGATCGAAAAATAGCAAATTACAAATGTTGTGTTGATAAATGAGAAAGGAGGTTTTGTTAAATATTGTGGTCAGCCAAAACCTTACCATGTTTGTGGTGATGAATATCATTTGGTACAAGTCTTACAAATGTGTGCAATATGGGTAAATAGCACATACTGCCAAAAGCTGTAAAGTATTGTGGCGGAAACTCTGAGGAGATAGGAGATGTTTGTTTAGAATGTCCCATACTGGAGAGGAACATTATGGAAGATAAGGAAGTCAGAAGAAGGAACTGCAGAAGAACTTTTGTTCGGAAAGATTAAACCATCTGTATTAGTAAATATGTCAGCAGTGATGGCAAGGGTCTTTAATTGTAAGCTAAGAAAATAAAATGGAAAAATACCACAGAATGTGAAGATGTTATGGGAATTGGTACGGCGGGCATACATCTCAACCAGTAAGGGAAAGAAGTCAGGCAACTCTGGCTAACAAATGCAAAATAAATAAACAAGCAAATAAATAACTAACTTTTGTACAGCACTGGGCATTGTTTCTAAGGTTTCTCATATAGTTAAAGAAGTAGTTGTGGTTGTCCTTTACAATTTTTACCTCACATCTGGCTTTGTTTGATTTGATCAGGGTCCAGAACTGTATGTAAGTTTAGCAAGAGCTTTTTTTCATCTTGAGACTTACATTCATTTTGTTTCCGTCCTATGCAGTTTTATTATAATATTTATTTTTATGTGTCCTAAGATGAAGAATGCATTTAACTGAACAAAAATGACTGAGTCCCGACCTTAACTTTCAGTAAAAATACCCATGAAATTAAAAGGATAATTTGTGACAACTGGTCCATAATGTCTAGTAATAATCTGATGCAAGAGTCTGGATGTAGAACCTTCATTTGTTTTCAAAATGGTAGGAACATTAAATCTTATTTAGAAGGGACATTCAGCAGGTGTAGTACAGAGAGGCTTGGCACACTTAAATGTGGGCTCCCTTTCTGGACCTTTTTTGAGTTGATGAGCTGCAGAGATTTTTTTCATCTGCCCCAGTACGGTAAGAAATATAACAGTAATGTGGATGGAAACTAACAGTGGAAAGATTGCTTACAGAGGACAGTGCTCCAAGTCTCATGTTTGTTAATAAGAAAAACTATTTTTAAGTTTTAAAGGAGGACAGGCCAACACACATTACAAATAGACTAAGCAAGAATCCTCTTGCAAAGCACAGCGTTGACTCACCAGGTCATTCTTTTTTCACTTTTCACTTTTCACATTTTGTACGTGATCACGATGGGTATACTCGAGAGGAACTGTAATGCCATACTTGAAAAGAAGGAGCTGGAATGGCAAATTTACCTTAATGCCTACAATCTGCTGGGACTGAATTTTGCTTGTTCAATTAAATGCATTCTTCAGTTTAAGAAACTGGGCCACAAATTATTTTATTAATGTTTTTGACATGACCTGTTTGCTCCTTTCTGTGCATTTTTTGGACATATTTTATGCTTGTATTTTTTATGGTTTCTGTCTGTTAACAACATATGCATAGTTGTTTGTATTCTTTTCCACACATTTTATTGATTGTTTCCCCTATTTTTAGTGTATGGTTGTCTTTACGGATGCTCACTTTTAACAGTGATCTGATGAAGCCCTATGGGTGAAAGCATTTTTCTTTTTTGTTTATAATACACTTACGACTATATATTTTTATTTTGATTGTATTTTTATCTGTAATGTTTCTTTATATCACATCTTTTCCAAGGTTACTATAGTGGATGCTGTTTTCTTGATTCATGTAAATGTTGTCAGTCACACACACACACAAACACCCTTCTTCACTTCAGCTGTCTGATTTTTATTCTTATATCTTTCTAAGTTTATTGCTCCTTTTGTAAGGATCTTGTCACCTTGGTGCTAGATAGCCTTTAGTAAAGGGAGTTTTGTGACACCTTGTCCCTGTCTGGACACAGACTAGGAGTTAATTACTAGTTCAGTTCGCACTTCAGTTTACTTGGACTTTGTTTTATTAGTACTCTTTCTGTTTCTTATTTTAGTTTGGATTGTAAAAAAAATGACTTATGTTACAACAGGTTAGTCATAGGCTAGGCACATTACTATGTAGGAGGCTGTCAGTCATGATTTATGATGCTTTGTGTTTTTATAGCTAGATAAGTTTTCCATGAATTAAAGCTGTTATTGAAAAGTTGATGTGATGAAGTCCAGTTAGTGGATGAAAGAGCTTATCGTGAATTAAAGTTGAGTTATTCTGGTGATGAAGCCTGTTTTTATTTATTTATTTTTATTTATTTAAATTTGTTGACCGGGAGTGTCCGACTGGATGTAGGTCCATTTTCAGCGGAGGCCCGGGGAGAAAAGCTCCACAGTTAAAATAAACAGACAGTATATACATTGGATTACATAGTGAATAACAATTTACATAGCAATTACTTACAACATATTTACAGATGAAGAACATAGTACATCAGTAGACAACTAGAATCTTTATCTGTGAAGTGCATACCAGACGTTAACAAATGTTACAAGAAGAAGAAGTTTGTGCTGTATAATAAGTACTGGCTTATGAGCATCTGAACTTGCTATAATCAAGGTAGTTAGTGGAGTGGAAAGAAAGGTAGTGGTTGGATGGGGTGGATGATATTAGAGTGGGAGTTGCAAGGGCATAGCCAGCATGTTTTTAGCTGTGCTTTTAGTAAAGTTTTGAAGTGGGTGCATGATGGTATGGAGGTAATTGTGGGTGGGAGTGAGTTCCATAATTTGGCTATGGTGCAAGAGAATAGTGCTTCACCAGCAGAGTTATTGGCTTTAGTGATCTGCAAGTGATTTTTGCTGCTGGATCTTAGTGGTCTGGTGGTGCAATAGGGTTGGAGTAGATTCTGGAGGGATGGGACATTTAGTGGATGGTTTACTAGTTTGTAGGCGAGTGAGTTGATACCACTGAAGGAGGTGAGGGAGTTCAAGCCAGCCCAGTTCCGCAAGGGAGAGACAGTGGTGACTACGGTAGGATGCCCCTGTGGTGAATTTGGCGATTTTGTTGTAGCAGGTCTCTAGCTTGTTTAGATCACATTGCCTTGGGTTGGTATATATTGGAGAGGCATAAAGTAGGGTGGAGATAAGGTGGTTATTTGCTATTGAAATCTTTGCTGCTTTGGTGAGAAATTGCTTATTTCTGTATAATGCTCCTAGTTTTTTGTGGACTTTTTTTTATAGTCATGGATATGTGAATGTCAAATTTTAGTTTATTGTCTATTTCCACTCCTAGCAATTTGATGTGTTCAGTTGGGTATATAGTGGTGTTGTCTTTTGCCGTGATGTTAAAGTGAGAGTTGTTTTGAGTATGTTTGGTGGGTCGGAAGATGAGTAGTTTAGTTTTGTTTGGGTTGAGTATTAATCGGGCATCGGATAACCATGTTTCAACAGAGGAAAATGCTTCATGTGTGACTTTTTGCAGTTTTGGTAGGGACTGGGCTGAGCAGATGATGGTCAAGTCATCTGCGTATTGTATGAGTGTGCCATGTTTGGTGGCAGAGGCTAGATTATTAGTGTAAACAGAGAAGAGTAGGGGTCCAAGGATGGATCCTTGGGGAACCCCTATGGAGACAGGTAATTGGGGAGATATGTCATTCTGCCATACAACGGATTGTTGGCGGTCAGGCAGGTAACTCTGAAACCAGTTGGTGACCGATTGTGAGAAGGATAGGTTATTCAGGACAGAGATAAGTTGTTTGTGTGGGACCATGTCAAATGCTTTAGATAGGTCTAGGAAAGTAGCAGAGGAGAGATAACCATTGTTTTTATGCTGAAGGATAGTGTTAGTAAAGGAGAGTAAGGCAGTGGTGGCGCTATGGTTTGGTCGGAAACCATGCTGAGTACTGGAAAGGAGGTTGTTAGTAAGGAGGTAGTCTGAGACCTGAGAGTGTATGCATCTCTCTAGTATTTTAGAGAGTGGAGAGAGAATAGCTATGGGGCGGTAATTGGTTAGTTCTGTGGAGGATCCACCTTTATGGAGGGGAATTAGATGTGATACTTTCCACAGTGTGGGAACGTAACTTTCAGACAGAGATCGGTTAATCAAGATGGATACTGGGTAGGCCAGAGCATCAGCTGCGGTTTGTAGGTATTCACTTGGGAGGCTGTCTGCTGCTAATTTGGTGGGTTTAAGTTTAGTTAAGAGTTTTTTTATGTTGGAGATAGGTACAGGAGAAAAAGAGAAGGCAGTGGGGAGATTACTAGTTGAAGGTGTGGGTTGGAGGGGAGGGGAGTTGTGTTGTTTAGCTAGTGATAGTATGGTTTGGGTGAAGTGTGTGTTGAATGAGGTAGCAATATTTTCTGAGGAGTGAGGGATGTTAGGAGGAGGGGTACTGACTTTACCTGGGTGGAGGATGGAGTTTATGGAGGACCAAAATTGTTTGGGGCTGTGTTGTGAAGAGACTAGGGCAGACTGGTAGTATTGGGATTTGTCCTGTTTTATTAGCTTTTTGACTCTATTGCGTAGTTCTAGGAATTTCTGTCTAGCTGAGGGGGTTTTGGTTTTGCGCCAGTGCTCCCAGGCTTTATCCCTGTTTTTCATTTCTGACTTAGTGGTTTTCTGTAGCCATGGGGAGGGTTGTGCTTTGGTTCTGGAGAATCGTATGGGGGCATGGTAATTAAGGATGTTCAGGAAGATAGTATTAAAAAATTCAACTGCATCATCTAGACTGAGGTACTTTAGAGGATGCCAGTTACATTCTTTGAGGGATGAGATGAATGTGAGTGGGTTAAAGTTTAGTTTTTTACGTATTTGACGGTAGATGACAGGTTTAGCTTGGTATAGGTATTTTTGAGTAGGAATGTTGGGGAGTGATCGCTGAGGCTATCTGATAAGCAGCCTGTTATATATGACTGGGGGTTCTTACTGACTAGTATCCAATCCAGGGTAGTATGCTTGGTGGAGTTTTTATTTATCCTGGTTGGTGACTGGACTAGTTGAGTGAAGCCATGAAGGTGTACATGATGGGTTGGATTGTTGCCAGAACAGGATTGCCAGTCAATATTGAAATTATCTAAGATGATAGTTTCTTGAGGGAGATGGTGGGTAGACCAGCTGAGGAGGTTTTCTAGGGGAGGGATGTTTTGGCCAGGTGGGTTTGAGTTTGTTTCTTCAGTACCTTCATAGAAGAGGGATTAACATCTGAAGTTTTGGACTGTTTATTACTGTCGCTTAACACTGTAACATTTAAGTGTTTTTATTTTTCATTTTTCACAAATAACAAGAAAGCGAAGTCAGTCCTCTAGCTTAATGCTGTGGATGACTATCTCCTCACATCTCTGTTGTGGTTTTTGTACTTATTCATCCTGTGACTCACGTTTTGTGATACACAGGGTTCATGGATGTGAGGTGGATTTACCAGACCGACAGGTGATCTTTGTCATTTGATTTATTAATGCTAAGTTGGATGTGATGTTGGGCTTTGTTGAACTGTCTTAACCCACCAGATGTGCAATAGCAAGCCTCACCCAAACCCTGCCCAACTCCCAGCAGCAGTGTCACATTACAGAGCAGTCATGAATAAATGTGTTTGTCGTCCTCATGAATATTCATTGGGATCAGCAAGCACATACTGCTAACATGTGTAGTCCTTGAAAATTCAAAGAAATTCACTAAAAGAATGTCACTAAAAAGTTAAATTACTGCACTCCCTTTGTGAATTAATACAGAACTGTGGCTGTGCTTTCCTGGTGTACAAGTTCATGGATAACCATGCAGTTACTGGTCCTCACAGTGAATTCTTTCTAAAGCAGTGTGTATTTAGTGGTCTCCTCAATGTATTCCATCTCATAACCGCTCAGCATTAAAAATCACAGCCTGGCCTTCAAAGTTCATAGTAGGGGAAGTTGTACACTGATGGCATTGTTACGTATCCACAAAACAAACCGTATAAGTGCCTGTTCTAAGGACTTAAACCTAGTCTGCGAAAAACAGTGTATGTTTAAGGGACAGTATGTGCCTTAAAGTTTACCTCCTCTCTGGGGCTGTCTTCTCTTCAGTTTGAGGCAAAGCTCATCCCAAACCCTATTCAAATGCAGCCTGGACCAATGGATGGGAAATTGCAGATTTACCACTGGTTTGGCACCAATGTCTTTAATGGACAGGGCAGTCTGTGTACACTTGACATGTATCACACCTCTTATATTTCTTTGGGTTTTAACATTTAAGATTAAAATGGCTCTTAGGTCCATAACTTAGTAACAATGTATAAACTTAATCATGCATAGAATATTCCAACATCACCAAGAAAATTTATAAATCTAACAGTATAGTTAAGTTTGAGGACAAAAATCATAGTGCTATGACTAAATCACAGCAGTTCAGCAGTATGTTCCTTCCAGAAGCACAGAGAAGCTACTTATCTTCCCTAGCCTTTCCAGGACCAGAGAGCAGCTATTTGTCTTCTCAATATATTTCCTAAAGAAGTCATTTAGAGCATTCAGATTTCCCACTGTATTATTTCTGATGTACTACACAGCTGTCAAGTTGCCCAGCTTATTCCTTCAAGGATCAGTGCAACAATAAGGTGTCTCAGTTAGGGTTGCCAGCTTTCTTTGTGGTTAAAATTGGACTAGGATCACGCCCCTCGTATCACCCATAACTCCACCCATTCCCACCCCCTCTCCCATCAATGCCCCACCAATTTTGTGATATCACTGTGACATCAGCTGATGGGAACACCGTCTTTTTCTGTTCCAGATGCCTGCTTTCAGCTGATTTCTCCCCAGTTGCCATAAACACTCTTTAAAACTCTCATTGTGCATACTGTCTTCTGCTTTACTTCTACAGTGATTACAGATATTTGGATTTAATTTGAAACATTTATTTCATATTTTATAGCACAAACCCCACTGATAAACATTTGCTAAAGAAAGCAATACGGTCTCACAATGAAAACAGACTTAGCATTAAAACTACTCTTCTACGATGATTATTTGGATTTTATTTTTTACATTTTAAAGCACAACGATGCACAAACACTGACAGACATCTGGTAAACAAAGCAATACTGTCTCACAATGAAAACAACTTGGCAATGGCATTAAAACTTCTCTACCCTTGAAACTCACATTCATTGAAACAGCATTGAAACCCACACCACATCCAAAGAAAATGCATGGCCATGGGTGGATAAAGATTACCTTTGGTTTGTTTGCAAATCATAGGCCCCTTGCACACAAAACAAGAAACATACATTTGCTCTTTTCTTTGGAATACCTTCCTGAATTTATTGTTTGAACATTTTTCCAGTAGACTGTATTGTAGGCAATGAAACAAAATGCATGAACCAATAATGACAAAACTGCCCAATTCAGAACATTTCCATCATAAAAGTCTACTTCCACACCCACTCTATAAATAGAAAAAAAATAATCAATGTTGCAGGATTTGCTTGTTAGTTTAGGGGAGTATGGATGTATGACAGCCCCCAACACACACACACACACACACACACACACACACACACACACACACACACACACACACACACACACACACACACACACACACACAAGCACCCAAAATGTACTCATGGGCACACATCCATTGACCTAATACACACACACACACACTCACACAAGCCTATCCTACCCCCTAATTAACCCACAACTCCAACATTCCAGACACAAACACACACGCATGCACACCCTCTAACTAACCCCACCCCCCACTGCAATCTTCCAGGCAGATGCACATTCACACAAACTTAAACCTTCAGCCTCACTCATACACACAAGTAGAAGCATCTCAAACACTACCTGTCTGCTAAACCTCCCAGCATTTACCTCTACCACTAAGGTTTAACACATGTTGTTGGCTGTGTTCATTAACATCAGCAGTCATGTTACTTTACAGAGCAAATCATTCTCTAAATCACTTTAAATGCTTTACCAAAAGCACTTCAAGGGACAGCACATGAATAATTAGCATAGACCATTTCCCTGGAATGCTACATTAGCATTTAGCATGACTGTCTGCAGAGTCAGCTCACCATAGTGCTATGAAACAATTTTGTGAGTTATAAAAGTTGCAGTTTTAATTTGAATAATATTTTGATCTATTATTAGCAACTCAGAACAAGACAAGTATCTAGTAGTGTACATCGTGATACACACTCATATACACACACATGCTGGCTTGCAAATGCACTTGCACGCTCATGGATACACATAGGCATGCATGCATACAAATGCACTTATGTGCCTGTATACATGCACACACGCACAAGCACGTGCACATACAAATACACAATTCTGGTTCTCTTTTCATAGTATTCACATTACAGGCAGAAGAACAGCTAAAACTTTTACTTTTAAAAGTCTGAAAAATGAACTGTCTTGCACAGGAAGTTATCTACCTCCTTTACAATTCCTAATGGGCCAAAACTATAGCAGAACTTACAGGCTGTTAAACTTCGAAATACACTATCTGAGATATGACCCGTCTTATCACACACACACTACCTTTGTGCTGGCTTCTGAAATTGCTGCCTTCCCGTAAGTCAAGCTGATGAATTCCCCAAAGTGAAATAATATCCATAATAATCCAAAGTCGGTTAATGCTGGGCTTCTGCTTAAGTTCCCGCTCGCACTACATGCTGGGCTTCGGCTTCCCGCTCACACTACCGAAGTGAGCTCATTGAGCTCAGTTCCGACAGGCTGGTAGCCACGCATGTGATGACGTCAGCACCGCAAAATTTAAAACCAAAAGTCCGGTTTTGATTGAAATTTCTAACCGGACAATTTGTCAGATAACCGGACAGTCCGGTCAAAAACTGGACACCTGGCAACCGTAGTCTCAGTGTACATTTACAGGAGCCACGAGTTGTCCTAGTGCATTCCTTAGCAATAACACTCTGCCTTCAGTTCCCAGGCTAAAAGAAACTTAACAAAATATAACATTTTTCTGTGAAAAACACATATCTCTCAGATGTTTGCCTAGAACTGGAAGTTGTAAAACAATTAAACACGTTTACATTTGAAACCTAGTAATTATTTCTGTTTCCAGACAATAGGAACACCTCTAGCTCTAGATATTGTGTCTGCTTGCTGTACTGAAACTGAGATAACACAATCATAAAACACTTTACTTTTCAACTTATTTTCTTTGAAGTTTTGCAAATTAATTCTGTATGTTCCAGCTTCTACTATTAAAACATTCATGTGCACAGGTATAGATTTCATACACATTGCTGTTCTTTTCCAGTAGGGCACACTGTGGTTACATTCTTGAAGCTCAGTACGTAACATACGGTTCTCTTACATTTGTAGGACAAGCATATGAATTATATTACTATTCACAAATGACATATGATTATTTACAAAATTCCAGCTAGCTGGGAATGTCAAAATTCTCCCCCCACCCCGAAAACTCAAGCTAGTTTTTCAAGTGACACTTGAGAAACGTTGCTTGAGATGGTTGAGCCTGTCTGGGAATACCTTACCCCATTCCCTGTCTTAAGAGCCCATCTGCGGTGGCATTGCTAACCCCACTGCAATCCTAGACTCCACCTTAATAACTTGGCATTTTGCTGGCTGGCTCAATGTAGCCATGTTAAGGAATTGTGGTCTGTAACTACAGTGAATTTTCTTCCATACAGATAAGGCTGAAGTTTCTGCAGTGCCCACACTATGGCTAGACATCCCTTTTCTACAGCTGCATAGCATTCCTCCCTGGGTTGGAGCCTATGACTGAGATAAACCACTGGGTGCTCTTCTTCCTCTGAGGAAACCTGGCTAAGTACAGCCCCCACCCCATGGTTTGAAGCAACAGTGCACAACAAATTCTTTGCTGTAATCTGGACTGGTTAACACAGGGGGCCCTTGCAAAGCTCCTTTAAGCTTCTGGAATGCCTGCTCACATGCTAGGGTCCACACTACCTTATCTGGTCTGTTTTTCCTTGTCAGGTCTGTGAGGGTAGCAGCTATGGTACTATAACTGGGGACAAAGTTTCTGTAGTATCCTGCTGTCCCTAGAAATGCCCTCACCTGCTTTTTGGTAACAGGGGCGGGCCATGCCTGAATGGCTTCTACTTTGGCAGGTTCTGGCCTGATCTTATCACTCCCCACTCTATATCCCAGGTAGGAGACCTCTGCCATACCCACTTGACATTTTCTGGGCTTAATGGTCAACCATGCCCTCTGTAGTCTGTTGAGTACCTCCCTGACATGCTGAAGGTGCTCTTGCCAGGGGTAGATGTAGATAGCAATATCACCTAGGTAAGCAAGAGCAATATCTCCTGCTCTTGATAGGATATGATTTACCAGCCTCTGGAAAGTCATTGGAGCATTTTTCATCCCAAAGGGCATCTTCATGAACTCATACAAGCCAAAAGGAGTCACAAAGGCTGACCTCGCTCTAGCAATGGGAGTCAAGGGCACCTGCCAGTAACCCTTGGTAAGATCAGTTGCGGTAAGATACTTAGCCCCACCCAGCTGCTCTAGGGCCTCATCTGCCTTAGGCATGGGGTAAGCATCTGACTCTGTGTGACTAATTTCCTGTAGTCCACACAGAACCTGGTGCTGCCATCCTTCTTTGGAAGCAGCACCACTGGGGAGGCCCAGGGACTGTTGGACTCCTGAATTACCCCTAGTTCCAACATTTCCTGTATCTCCTCCCTCAGAGTTTGTTTGACTCTCTCAGGCATGCTGTAAGGGGCCAGCTTAATAGGCCTTTGGGGTACTGTATTCACATGGTGCTGCACCAGGTGGGTGCACCCTGGTTTCCCAGTGAATATGTCCCGACACTCCTGTAACACTGCTCGGATTTCTCGAACCTGTGTAAGAGATAGCTACTGGGACATTGCTACCCCTTCCACTGAGGTGTCAGTCCGAGCCACACTGAGGAGATCAGTCACCAGATCTCCCTCAGACTCCTCCTGCAATCCACTACAAATGCTCAGCACAAGGGCCTCCCTATCATGGTAAGGTTTCATCCTGTTAACATGATACAATTTGTGCCCCTGCCATCTGCCTAGCAGTTCCACCATGTAGTTAACATCACTTACCTTTCTTACCACCTTGTAGGGTCCCTCCCAAGCTGCCTGCAGCTTGTTGTGTCTGACAGGAATGAGAACCATTACATGCTGCCCTACAGCATACTCTCTAGCTTGAGCATTCCTGTCATACCACAACTTTTTCTGCTGTTGGGCTTCTGCCAGGTTGTCCTGGGCCAAGCCCATGAGTTCCCTGAGCCTTGTCCTGAGGTTTAGGACATATGCCACAACAGACTCCTTGTGGAAATCACACTCACCCTCACACTCATCTCGAATCACATCTAGAGGTCCCCTCACCCTATGCCCATACAGCAACTCAAAGGGTGAAAAACCTGTGGATTCCTGGGGAACCTCTCTGTAAGCAAACTACAGCTGGTGCAAATATTTGTCCCAGTCCCTCTTAAACTGGTCTGCAAATGCCCATAGAATCATCTTGAGTGTAGAGTTTAACCTCTCAACAAGACCATTAATCTGGGATGGTAGGGGGTGGTCTTTAGGAGCTTCACCCACAGTACTTCCGCAGACAAGCCAGCAGATCTGACATGAAATTGGCACCTCTCTCAGTCAGTATTCTTTTGGGAAACCTACTTTGCTGAAAATCTCTAAGAAAGCATTTGCCACCTTTTCTGTCTCAATGGAGGACAGAGCCACTGCCTCAGGGTATCTGGTAGCATAATCTACTACCACTAAGATATACTTTTTCCCTGTGGAACTTGGGGTACTCAGACACCCCACAATATCCATAGCTACTCTCTGAAATGGCTCCTCAATCACAGGCAAAGGCATCAAAGGAGCTCTCAACCTTGTCTCCTGCCTTGCCTACCTTTTGGCACTGCTCACAGGTCCTGCAGTACCCCGTTACATCTCTGGAAATTCCAGGCCAATAAAAGTTCTGCATAATATGTGTCTTTGTACGTTTTTTGCCCATATGACCTGCAAAAGGAATATCATGGCCTATGGCTAGAAGTACCAGATGGTAGACTCTGAGCACTACCAACTGCTGTATTCTCTCACCCTCTAGCCCTCCCTCAGGGGTCCACTCTCTATACAGTAACCCTTTGTCCCAGTATACAGATTCCTCCTTCCCTTGAGAATCAGGTGCCTAACTAGCTACCTCCCTCAGGCCTTGTAATGTAGGGTCTGAGAGCTGAGCCTGTCTCAACTCTTTCTTTGCAGCCCTTCCCAGCTCCCCTTCCACAGGAAGTCTGGTATCCTCTGACAGCAGTGCCTCACTGTCAGCCTGGGTACTACCACTTATCTCTGTCCTTGCAGTCACTCTGTCCAAGGGACCATCAGTATCCACAAGCAGCTGTGGCTCACATTCAGTCTCACTGCTACAGAGTAGCTCCCTCCCTGAAGTAATCACCTCACCAGTCCTGGCTGCAAGTATGTGGTCTCTCTGGGTCTTCCCAGGCTACCAGACCCACATGCTTGTCTCCAAGCCTGACTGCGTGTAACTACACAAACAGATGGTACTGCATTATCGAAATCATTCCCTATCAGGACATCTGCAGGGATATCCTCAAACACACATACTTGCTTGCTTCTTTTTCCACCCTCCCAGTCAAGATGAACCCTAGCCAAAGGTATTTGGAATGGGGTCCCTCCTAAAGCTCTGACTAGAGTAGACTGCCCAGGCAAGTAGTGCTCCTCTGTAACCATTGCAGGCTTCACAATGGTTAGGTCAGAGGCTGTGTATCTCTTAGCCATGGCCTCTTTCCCATTCACTAAGATAGGATATAACCTCTTGTGGTAGTTTGGTACCCTTGTTGTCTTGAGACAAGTTTGGTACCCTTGTTGTCTTGAGACAACCTACTATTGGCATTTTGTCATTCTCATAAACAGTCAAAGGAACAAACAGTGCACTAAACACTAATAACCTCGAAAAGCACTGTAATGAGAAAAGCGGTGCACTGGACAGCTCAGGAACAAAAATTGAAGTTTATTGACATAAAACGTAACGAGTATGACAAACACGTTTTTCGTCTACAATTCAGACTTCATCAGACAAATAAATAACAATTCAAACTCGTAATTTATATGAAATGAGATAAAACAATTAATTCAAACCACCCAATAGGGAAACTTGCTCATGAATACTTAATAACATACAACTTTTTGATTTTGAAACACCATTCCTCTAAACGAAAGCAATAAATATATCCAAAAAAAATAATGCTTTAAACTACATATTTAAAGGATGTGCATGATTCTAAATCAACTAATATGAATATAATTAACTCCTATATAATCTCTTGGAAAACTAAAGAACGAAGATTAGAATAAACGTAACAACTTTTTTCCAAACAATTGTACAACAGCACCCTCTAGAGGTCTTTGTGAAAATGACAACTAAAATAGCAAAAATAAAATTCATGCTTCAGAGAAAACCTATATCTCAACAAAATGAGAGAACATCAAAATACGGATCGCTGTATCTAAAAATAATATCTTGAAAAATCTACTAAAAAATATGTATAAAAAATCGTATGACAATGTATAAATAATTACATATAAATATATTTAGTTATGACATTTACAAAATGTGTAAAATATGTAATATGCAAATATATAAAAATATGCATATATATATACGTTTTATGTCAATAAACTTCGATTTTTGTTCCTGAGCTGTCCGGTGCACCGCTTGTCTCATTACAGTGCTTTTCGAGGTTATTTTATCATTCTCATTTACTGTCTCTTCCCACATATTGTTCCCCCAACTTGCCTTCATGGACATATATATTCTACATGGCCCCACTGGTTGTATTTAAAACATTTAACCCTTGGTCCTGGATGTGTACCTGGACTAGTGGCTTCCCCTGCTACTGGAAGACTTTGTTGGGGCAGTCTGGGGTGCCCACCATGGGTTCCCTTAGACCCATGAGCAACATTGGATGTCCCTTTCCTGTGCAGTGATGCCCTGCTTGCTAGGTATAGGTCTCCCTTCTTCCCCAACTCATCTACAGTATGGCATTGTCTATCAGCTAATCAGATTCTCATGTCCTCAGGCAAAGTGCTGAAGGGCTTGTTCCCTCACCAAAAGATCTTCCAGCCCTTCAAAAGTAGTGACCTGACATCCACTCACCCACCTATGAAAATAAGTGCTTAACTCAGCAATATATTCACACACACGTTCATCTGCCTTGTGTCTATGCTCACAAAACTTTTTCCTATAAGCTTTAGGTGTTAACTTAAAACATTCTAGCAAACACATTTTGACTGTATTATAATTTAAAAATTGGTATCAGACAGTTTAGAAATTGCAGTTACAGCTTTACCATGGAGTAAGGGGGTCAGGAACCATACCCAGAGCCCTTGGTCAACATTATACTGTTTACATACCCTCACAAACATATGAAAGAAACTATCAGAATTATCCCCCTCTGTAAATTGTGGAAGAAATTTACTGACCTTTGTTGCTTCTGGGGTTCGGTTACTCCCTTCCCCATTACCTCCATGACCCTGGCGAAGAGTCAGCATCTCCTTTCTATGTTGTTTCTGCCTCTCATTCTCCTCAGCCTCCAGATGCCTCAGTCTATCTGCTGCTTCTATTTCCAAATGCTTGGCCTCCAACTTAAGTCTCTTTAACTCCAGATGGATTTTTAAGTCCTCTGTGGAAAGGTTGAGCTGTCTATTTTCTGAGAGTTGTACATCTCCACGGCCATTCTGATTGTCCTCCTGGTTGCTATTCTGTGCTGCAGCTGTGACTAAAGCTGCAATCATGTCTGCCTTAGTCAGGTTTCCCTGCACCAGTTCTTTAGCCTGGCACATCTCAGCCAACTGGTCTTTGTCAGCTTGCCATACTCCTCTGCTGACATGCTTGCCTGCTCTCCCTGACCAACTAAGCTAACAAAAAAAAAATAAAACAATTGTGATATGAACTCTGAATGTTCAGTGCATGGCTGATTGAGAGTACAAGCACCTTCAATGACCACTGTACACAGGCTGCAGGAGTTCAATTTCCACACCACTACAAGCCATTTAATATGTGATGTGGCTAACTCACCACTGTCAACCAATTAATATGTGATGGGATATCCCACCACTGTCCACCAATTAATATGTGACACCCCTGCACTGGCCCAGTAATCAAGGAGCCTCCATCCTCCCCACTGGCAACAGTGAGGGACGTACACAATGGGAGGATGACAAGTACACAGACAGTAAAGTACAATTTCCCTTGAGAGCACACAGAGATCACAGTCAGTCTGGGGCTGGTTTCTGCCTCTTTCTCCAGTTCCAAAATAAGACTCCCCACTGGCACAGCTATAGGGCTAAGATCTTAACTTCGTGGTCAAGCCAAAACCTCCAGCACCCTCTCCGTCCAACCAGTGCTTTGTGTCCCTGCCCAAGTAGCTCACACACACACACACACACACACACACACACACACACACACACACACACACACACACACAGACACACACACACACACACACATTTTGATATTTGATTTATATACAAACACACAGACACTACTGAGGAAGGCTGGCACAGGTTTACTCGCTTTTCCCTCTTCTGTCCAGACTATAAGGTAGTTACCACTGCCACCAACCATTACTTATCAGCTACTCTAAGGCCCTTACAAAGGGTGCCCAGTCCTACTGTGTAATGTTACTATTATCCAAATGATGTGTGAACAAGAGCAAGGCTATTGGAGTGGCCTGTACAGTGTTACTAAATACATATGCAAGTATTCTAAGAGCTTAAATATCTCAAAACCAGTCACAATTAAAAGGTTTAAATATATTTCATAATAAATAATAAAAGAACAAGCCAATACTCAAACAACACAGTAACTACAGAGTTCAGAATCAGAGGAAATATTTTAAAACAACATTGCAGGACAGCCTCAAATAAATGCAGAAAACATCTAAACTAATCTTTATTGTATTCCTATCTATATCTAAAAGATACTGCGCCCTAAATAACTTACTTACAGAGCAAGGTGGATGCTGAAGTGCTGAATGGATATTTCTAGGTCCAAGACAAGATACAACATGCCCAGTCTCCCTCTCTGAGAGAGTTCTTAAATTAATATCAGTAATGACATCACTCTGTCACCTGCCTTAAGTTCCCAAGCTAATAGAAACTTAACAAAATTTAATATTTCTCGGCGAAAAACACATATCTCTCACAAGTTTGCAGAACTTGGAAGTTGTAAAACAATAAAAAGCTTTTCCATTTGAAACCTAGTAATTATTTCTGTTTCAAGACAACAGAAAAACCTCTAACTCTAGACATTGTGTCTGTTTCACTGAAACTGAGAGATAACACAATTGTAAAACAATTTCCACTTATTTTCTTGATGTTTTGCAGGTTAACTCTGTATGTCCAAGCTTCTACTATTAAAACATACATTTGCACAGATATATAGTTTATATGCATTTCTGTTCTTTTCCAGCAGGGTACACTGTAGTTACATTCTTGAAGTTCAGTACATAACATACAGTTCAACACACACTTCTGCACCAGTAGTTTAATATCCACATAACATATAGTTCTTTTACATTTGTAAGACAAGCCTATGTATCATATTAATATTCACAAATGACATGATTATTTACAAAATTCCAGATAGCAGGACTGGCAGTGTCACAGCATCTGTTTTGCTTGTTGTGTTATTACTCACATAAAAGATCTAAATGAAAGTTAAGACTTGAGTAACTCACAAATCAAGTCATAGATAAAAAAGTTACTGCAAGAAAATACTAACATTCTACAACAAAAAAATAAACAGCAAATACTGATAATTATCTGTGAAAATGGACATAAATAATACTGATTATAGTTCATAAAGGGTAAAGATAATTAATCGCCACCTGTATGTGCAAAACAGGGCTTTTGTAAACTACAGTAGAAAGTATTACAGGTGCAGACCTGCAGCACAACTCGTATGTGATAATCATGGAGCCATGTATGTATGATGTCACTGGCAAATCTGCATGCCATGCCAATCATGCCATATTTGCATATTACAACACCAGCTGTCTGCTTGTCAATCACACTGGCCATACCCATTACTGCATGAACTGTCCGGTGGGTTAAGACAATTCAGCAAAGTCGTGGTCTTGTTCATAAAGTGTTTTGTTAAAATATGTAGACACCGCTGCCTTTTGTGCTTTCATCTAATGTGGTGGGCCTGAAACCCTGCATTGATGGTGTTTTCTGTATGATCCTGAACTGAGTGTCTATAAGGAGATATATATATATATATATATATATATATATATATATATATATATATATATATATTTTTTTTTTTTTTTTTTCTTTCCAAGATAAAGAATGCTTCTAGGGACTAGACTTTTTTGTTAAGACTCCTATCATTGACCAGAAAATACCTTTATGTTATCTGTATTCTGTTTTGTTACGTTGACATTCTCCACCTCTAGTGCCATTTTTAGACAAAGTATTTGCAGGCCAACTCTGGCAAAGCAGTTAGGACTGTTTACCATCTTGTCCCAGGTTTTTATGTATTGAAGCCCTTTTAAATAACATCAGAATCTAAACCAATTGCTGAAGTCAATAATCTTTTGTTTGTATTCTGGCATCATTCCTGGTGAAGGTTAAGTGCTGCTCAAGGCTGGGTTCATACCTGCGTCAGATACATAGTGTGAGAGCTCCATCTCCCTTCAAACAGTCCAGGGAGGTACATCTCATGTACTGGGACTCTGGGTGCCTACATTATGTAGTGAGTTCTGGGCCCTGAAAGGCCACTGACCATCACCCAATCCTTGCACAGCCTGGTGAATGGTGTATCAGTGTGTCTCACAATAGAACCAACTATGGGCCATCATTCTTTCCACAGACTTATTCTGACTCAAATTTAGACCCCCTGACTAGCTTGTGGCACCTACTGCACCATCATATTGCTGCCTAGAAGGGGGTTTACCCACCCCCTAACTTTCCCTCCTCTGTTGCATGTACTGTACATCCAGGGAGCAAACGTGCAGTAGGGTTTGCTTGCATATCATCCTGCCTCTATGTCTACTTAGCCAGCACTGCCACTACCCTATGAACAACACTGTCAACAATGTCCATGCATCTGCAGGTCCTGGCACAGATCAACCTTAAGGCAAGGCTAAGTACCTAACTTGCACCAAGAATGAGGCATGCGCAACCTCCTTTTATAGGTTCAGAGGTACGTACTAGGCTAGTTGCCCTTGTGAGACATTTTAAGTCTAGCCAAATTCCCTTTCAAACGTGAGAATCAAAACCTGTACCTTGTGACTGTGAGATAAACACATTAACCATTATATAAATCCTTAACCCCTCATGAAATTTACCATTACACACCTCCAATTTTCAGTCTATCTCTTCCCTTTCTCTTTCCAAATAAATTTAAAAAGTCATTCACAAACTTCTTCTTTGACTTCCCTGTTCTCTGACCACTCATTAAACACTTTTAACAGTATCCCCCTTCTGCAACACTTTCATAGATTTATACACACCACTGCATTATCATTAAGATATAGCAGTTTAACTAGGAAAATAAACTCGTTAGGAAAACTCATTCTTTCTAAAGCTACAAATAGGTAATCCAGCATACCCTACCAAATGATTTTTCTAAGTCAACCTTTCTTTAACTTTTTACACAGTGAAATAGTCTGTTGTATTCCTCTCCAGTATAGCAAATATCTGTTGTAACAACCTTAAAGTTTACTGTAGAATTAGCACCTGCTGGTGCTAGAGATTTTTATCCCAGGGCATCCCATATCTCTGGAACAAATTCCTTTTACACATGAAACAGAACAAGTCCTTATGGACATTCAAAAGCAAATGACTGGATGGCTAATCTTGAATTTATGCTGGATGTTTGTGGGAATGATCTTTGAACCAGGACAACTAACATACTCACATTACTAACACTGCAAAAAGTGAAATCTATGTAAGAGTAAATATCTTAAATCAAGGAAATAATGCTTGTTTTTTTTCCTTGACAATATTCTTCTGGTTTTTATGTAAGAGAAATTTGCTTGTTTCAAGCCCTTTTGTCCTTAATTATGTTAATACAATTATTTAACTTGTTACTGAGATTTTATTACTGATTCTAAGTAAATAAACACTTAAAAGTAGAACTATAAGATTCATAACCATGCTCAAGCATGCAGAAATGGTTTGTTGTAGTGAAAATTTCTTATTTCAAGTATCTTTTTCTTTCATCTTTTCATTACTTTATTGCAAACATTCAAATAGCACGTCTTTTAAGAACAGGCATATCTGTTCAGTCTGCCTTTATTGATGTAAGATATTTGAAAAATAAAGTTTACCATTCATCTGGTCAACATAAACACAAGCAGAAATACATTTTATAGCTGCCTTTCAAGACACTCAAGGATCACCTTAGAAATATGCATGTCTACTTAAAGTAAATTATTTGTTAAAAAATCGTTAAACAGCACAGATATGCAAATAATATCCTAATCTTTACAAATAAGAATGCAGTTTGTGACAGTAAAGAATACATCTGCTTGCAATTCCGATGAAATTAAGAACATGTGGCCTTGGATGGTGACATCACCAGAACATGAAGAACATGTAGCCTGGACGGTGACGTCAACAGAACAAGCAAACAAAACATTTCAATCATTTGTAACTAAATGTCTCCATTTTTACTTGAGCATAGCAACTTTGCACACTGTTTTCATGTTCAAAATATCCTTAGGGCAGCACTGTACTGGGGGGGTTATCCTTAGGGCAGCACTGTACTGGGGGGTTATCCTTTGGGCAGCACTGTACTGGGGGGTTATCCTTAGGGCAGCACTGTACTGGGGGGTTATCCTTAGGGCAGCACTGTACTGGGGGGTATCCTTAGGGCAGCACTGTACTGGGGGGATATGCTCCCACTGGTGAAGTTCTGGGTTTAAATCCCATGTGTGTGGCGTTTCAATGTTCTCCGGATGTTCATGTGGATTTATTTCGGGTACTCTGGTTTCCTCCCACAGTCCAAAGACATGGAGGTTAGTTGAATTGGTGATATGAAATTGACTATGTGTATAGTGTGTGAGTGAGTGTTGTAGTCCATGCCCTGCAGTGAGTTGGTGCCTTGTCCAGGGTGCCCTAAGCCCTTTGGAGATGGGCTCCAGATCACCGTGACCCCAATATAGGAAAAGGGGGCTTTTGATTGTGTGTGTGTGTGTGTGTGTGTGTGTGTGTGTGTGTGTGTGTGTGTGTGTGTGTGTGTGTGTGTATGCATGCATTTGTGTGTGTGTGTGTGTGTGTGTGTGTGTGTGTGTGTGTGTGTGTGTGTGTGTGTGCGTGTGTGCAATATTCTTAGTAGCAGTCAGTGTGAATTGGGAGACTTTATATCTGGGAACACACTATGAGTCATTTGAACTGTTGTACAATTCTATTACATCCCCAAGATAGTATTTGATGTGTACAAAAGTTTGGTTGTTGTTGCAAATTGTGTAATAAGGGGTAAAATCAACCAGATTTTCAGCATCTGCAAATTCAGTGGCCTGTGCAAGGTGTGTGGCCTCCACTTGATAAGCTATGATATTTTCTTTCACTTTAAACTGCTCTAGTGTCTCCTGCAAGCCTTAGTGGTGTGCATGAGACATTATTTCAGCGGTTTTACTGTATGTTTTTGGATACTTTAGCAGATTAAGATTGTAAAAGTCTACAAATTACCCAACATGAATGTCAAGTAACACCTACACCAAGCTCAGTGCTTTAAATCTCTGGTCTGCAGCACACAGAAATAAAAATAATGTTTGACATTAATTTTATCATTCTCCTGTACCTATACATTCATTGTAAGGCTCTCTACACACCACTGGACACCACCTTTACTGTCACCCTTCTTGTTCATCTCTATTTCCTCTGCAAATACTTGTCCCCCTCATTGCTTTGTGTTAATTCTGTGATATCGAGTAAACTCTACCTTCTACTACAGAGCAATGCCATGCATTTCTCTTCCTGTTAGCCTTTCCTTTGCATTGCTAAATATCCTATAATAGTCTAAATACTGATTATTGTACTCTACTGACATTTCCAGTGATAGGATTCTGCTGATAGATGCAGTCTGGTTTCACTTTCCGTATGTATTCCTGTACCTAGCCTTTTTGGACACATTCCTGTCCTGTAGTTTCATTTCTTTACTCCCATACTGCCTTGCTACCTTCAAACAGTCTCTCAGCCATGTGTTTGGTGCCATCTTTTCTTTCACTTTTAATTGCTTTGCTGTCTCCTGCAGGCCTTAATGGTGTGTATGAGCCATTATTTCAGTGGTTTTACTGTACGTTTTTGGATACTTTAACAGATTAAGGTAATTTATTATCTTTATTTAAAGTACAATATTGTATTTTTCTTTGCTGAAATCTGCTTTACTAACAATACTCCATTTTTTTGTTGTGTCTTTCGGCTTTCCCCGGTTAGGGGTCGCCACAGCAGAACTCCAGTCCGCTAATGATTGGCAATAGATTTTTACGTGCCGAGTTGCCGGCCCTGATGCACAACCTTCAATGAAGGTACGCCCATTCACGCATGTCTCCACACAGAAGATGCTCTAGCTGAGAATCGAACAGGACGTCTTACTGTGAGGCGACAACGCTACCGCAGCGCCACCACCGCAGCCACAGGTATTTATATTCAGCTGTACTGTAGTGATTTCTAGCTCTACATTTAATGTTTATTTTTGATTCTATCTGTCCAGGATTATTTCTGGGATATTTGTGAGTTTGCTAACTGTTTCTGGTGTCTATACAATAACCTGCCTAGCAGATAGAACAGTTTATACTGTCTAAGGTTTATCAGTTTACAGGTTTAGCTTATTAAATGCTGATTTAGCTACATGAATCACTACAGTATGGTGAGATTACTGGTCTGTTCTAGTTGTCTCCATTGAGTGTAAAGACACTGTAAACATAACTGGCTGATGGTTGAATTTGTTGCATTTCTCTGCCTATAGCTTGAGGCCACGGTGGTGCAGTGGGTAGCGTTGTCGCCTCACAGCAAGAGGTTCTCTGGTTCGATTCTCGGCTGGAGCGCATTCTGTGTGGAGTCTGCATGTCCTCCCTGCAGTTGAGTGACGTTTAAAGACATGCAGGTAGGTGCGTGCATGAATGGCTGTGCCTTCTTTGAAAGTTGGGTATCGGGCTGGCACCTTGTCACTGTAAAAATCCACTGCCAATCATTAGCAAACCGGAGTTCTGCTTTGGTGATCCCTAACTGGGAAAAGACAAAATACATTAGTTCTCTGCCTATAGCTTGAGTCTAGTCACAACTTTGTTAGCTTATACAGTATTAACACTTTCAGAAATGCATGGTAATAAAAACCCATTATTCTATCAACTTTCTAAGATATACAAATAATATTTCAAATGTATCCCTGGTTTTGGTCCTTTGTCCCCCCCATATATTTTGGCTTTTTCCAGATGTCTTGTGCTACAACGTTGAGAGATATGGTTGAGTGTCAAGTGCATTTTACAAGAAAGTGTGAGTGAAGTGCATTTTACAAGGAGATGAGAGCTTCAGGGGAAGAGAAGTTTAGTGCTGCTTTTATGCCAAGTCTGTTTACAATGTGCAACTGTTGTTTAGCAAATAATATCACTAGTATTGTGGTAAAGTATTTGAAAGCATTAGTAGCACAGCAGGGAGTATACTTGTTTTTAATGCAGAAGGCTGTGGATTCTACTCCCACACCATGCAGATTGAGTGTTGGTATTGCAATGTCCTTTTGATTGCTGATTATTTGGTGCATTTTAAGGGGGGTATGGTTCTGCACTCCTGAGTGTGCCCTCCTTTGTATGAGATGTCTATTAACTATGAACTTGTTGTTTTGTCAGTCATTCCATATTGTAATATTACCAGCTTACCATTTTTTAATGTAACATCAGCAATTTAATTCCTCAAGGGCAGCAGGCACTGAATTTGAAGATGAAACACTGAAATGTATTTGCCAGTAGCAACCTCTTACAGTTTTTTTTAATGTGGAATTATTCAGATGATTTTTTACTTCTACAGAGATTGTGCTTATTGACTGATATTGGTGGATTGTAATGACAGATGTCAAAGTGTTCTTTTATGTTTGATATTTTCTGAAATGAGTGTTTTTGCCATTATTGTTTCATACATTTTCTTTCATTGCTTACTGAAAGAATGTTCAAAACTACAAATTTAAAATACATTCTAACAAGTGGTGCTGTATTCTACAAGGAATATCATTTAAAACAATCAGGAAGGTGATTCAAAGAACACATACATATATGCATGGTCCTAAAAATATGTGCAAGTAACCTATGGTTTGAAAATGGCCAAAGGTAAACATAATCCTCCACTGGCCAGATGCATTTTATTTGAATGTGCGTTTTAATGTTGTTTCAATGAGTTTCAAGGCAGAGAAGTTTACTGGCATACTAAGTCTATTGCCATTGAGAGACTGTATTGTTTGTTTAGAAAATGGCTATCAGTGTTTACACTATTTTATTTCAATATCTGTAATTATTGTAGAAGTAAATAAGAAAGCAGTATGCAACAAGTCTGAACAGTGTTTATGGTAACTGTGGAGGAATAGCCAAGTCTTGAACACTGGAATAGCTAGGGTTGCTTTGGAGGGATAGGGGGTTGCTGCAAAAGGGGCTGTTCTGGGGGCCCAATGCCAATTGACAGTAATTGCAGTATATGAACCAATCAAAAGCTGTGTAGTGGAGCCAAAGCTGTTCAAGGCATAACAGTGGGTTCATTTATGGTCAATTGTGCAGCGTTCCGCATAATCCGGAGCACTTGGCTTCTCTTTTATGTTATAAACATTTGTGGACTGACAGGTATGATCGGACAAATCCCCACAAAAGGTATATTTTATTTTGTGAGGGGGAGGGGCGAGGGTTGGCAAACCCAAAAAAAATGCACTGGGCGGCACAAACTCGAGCTACGCCACTGGGCCCACCTAAGTGCAAAATGGTAAAGTTGACTATTAGCAACAGATAACTGCAATGACTCAAGAAATCCATATCAATTCAATCAATGCAGGTTTTCTACATTTGAGTTGTTTACTGGGCCATTCCTATGATGCAAATGAGCAACATTTTTTTTTCTCTTTCAGATGACAAGGTTGTAAGACGTAGTGTCTTTCCTTATATTTTGCGATATGCTTTTATGAAATGTTTGACTTTAGTGCTTGTGAAAACCTGGAGACGTTACTGAAGGGGTCGCTTGGGTGAAACTTTTCATTTAGTGCTTTTGCACTTCATGACACAGTAAACTTCATTTATTCATTGATATAAAAGTCACCTTAAGAGACGTTGAATAAAATGCATTCAAATGTTGGATGTTATAATGATGGGCACTACTATAAAACTTCACTTTTAAATGACTTGAAGATTGAAGTTGTTGAAAGAATAAGCTGCTTGATCATTTACTGTGTGAGTAAATGTGTTTTCAGCTGCTAATATAACCACAGACATGCTGCCCAGCCTCTCTAGGGAGGATTTATGTGATCTCTTTCCTGGGCCAGAGCACTTTTTCAGAAGGAGAACCATTTGGAGACTTACTCATGGAGAAAGTGAGGTAATCACATTTTTGACAAATTTTCACATGGGAAAACCTTTAATATAACCATGTAGTATATTCTGTTATCAAATAATCATTTCATGACCATTATAAATTTAAAGACTGCATTTTTTTTTTTGATGTTTCTTTGTTCTTACAGTAAGTGTTCTTTGCTTTATAATTACCATTAAATATATGTTTCTCATGTACAGGGCAAAGAATCAGACTTGTGTAGACCAGGCACCTCCTCTGGGACCTATGATTTCAGCCCCTTTCTTAGCCCTCATCCCTCTTAATCCACCAACATTCTCCAAAGCCAAGAGACCAGCATGGTATTGTTATACCATTGTATAATTGTACACTTTCTAAGCCCACATTATGTCTTACACACACACAGAGTTGCAGCAGTCAAGAAACATCTTTTTTGAAAAGCAGTATTTTGGACAAGAAGGAGACTCTACACCCTCTCCAAAGGTCTTCAGTTAATTAGAAATACAGTGACAAGCATGATTTCTATTAAGAGAGCATCTGGGGATGCCTTCCAGTACCTAAGCAGCCTTGAACTCACTGTTATGGCAAAGCATCTCATAGAGAATTACCCAATGCTGCAGGACAAATCTGCACCCAGTGGAGCTCAGTAGGTATGTCAATACTCTGTTAATGTTTCAGTAGTGTTCACGTTTCCAAATACAGCACTGTATACCTGCCCGGCAAGGTGTAAACATCTGACACAGGTGTTAGGAGGTGTTTTATATGTAAATCAGGCCAACATGTGTCTGTATCTATTAATTTCTGGATTCAGTTTTATTACATGAGATTTGTAACACTAACAATTTTGCTTGTCTGTTTTTTGTTAGGAATCGTCGAAGAAGCAGCTGTTGAAAAGGGGTCAGAATATGACAACCCCCAAAAAGAAGCAAGGAGTGACCCTTCAAAAAGAGACCACAATGCATTAGCTTTCAAAACAACCAGGAAATGTCTACTGATGAGACTGATGACTCTACTACATCTGTGATAGAGAGGTCACCACAATGTAGCACCCCAGAGCTTGACCAGTTGGATGATAAGAACACAAAGTGAAATATAGTGTGTTTGTATAAATGCAACTTCTACAAAGAAAACATTAAATTTCACAGTATATGTTAATTGCTATTACAGATGCTCTAAAGAAACAGGCAAGATATTATACAAATCTACAGGAGATGTACAAAAGCAAAGGTCAGACCCAACAAGAAGGATGTTTCACAGCTCCTGGACCTTGAATTCCAAGCAAGACATGCTTTCATTGACTCTGATGTTACTAAGGGGCAGGACAAGCCTACCAAGATTCTTCAAGCATAGCCTTGCTTCAGGGAACTGGCACATGTAAGCAAATGTTTTCATTTTAAGTAGACATATATGTAATCAAATTTGAAATGAGATATGGTGTAGCAATATCAGCCAAGTCACAATAATGAATGCAGAATGAAAGATGCAACATGTATTATTTTTGAATACCCACAAAAATATGAAAACATTTGATCTTTTCTGGCTAATCCTTACTTACCCAGCTATAGCTTTTATATATGTTTGACATTGTGCCCCACCGGCTGTCTGTGTATGTCAGCTTAGGGATGAGCTCCGATAGATCCTTGATTGAGGGAACTACTGTTTAACTGATCTGCAGACCGGCCAGGGGACCTTTTATGAGAAGGCACACTTTTATAAGCTCATCATTGCTGGACAAAGGTAATTATTAGCTCTTATTTGCTTGTATGTTCTTGTTTGCTTGTGAAACTTGAGCTTATACCATCATACTGTAGGTAACATTCTGCGTATGGATAATAAGTACCTCATACTAGGGTTGTCAAACATATGGAAAGTATCGATTTGATCATGTATTTCAATTCATTTTTCCATGGCATCTACTCTACAACATACACTTCCAGTTCAGTCTTGACTGCTGAGACTGGGCTACCACCACATAATAATTACCTCAAACCTATCAAGAAATTAAATTCTGCATAGGTCTCAAAGTGTTTCTTTAGCACTGAAAAGACTTTATTTACTGCATGCAAACAAAACTCAGATGTAAATACACTTTGATTTAGATATGCTGTGTTGAGTATAGAAAATTGAATTTAAATACTTTTATTGGCATTGTATCAAAATGTAAAATTGCCTGTATCATGACATCACAACCTGCTAAGTGTATACAAAAAAGCTGAACTACCCTGTGGTTTTGAAAACAACTGGCCACAGTAAATCAGATGTCTGATTTTGTTTTTAACAGTGAAGCACTCATTTGCCTTGATGAAGGCTTTACCAGACATGTGCCCATCATCTATGCCTCTACCCAAAAAGTTACATGCAAGTGAGGCTATGATTCACATCCTTGAGGTACAAAATTTGTGAATTTTTGATAATGTATATATTACTTCGCATAAATTATAATGAATCGTTTTTGTGGTCATAATCTTTTTATTTTTTTCCCTTGTTTTGGTCAGTGTAAAGAAGACCCCAACACCTTTCTTCAGACAAGGACATTCTTCAGCCCTGTCATGATTGTTTGCAAAACCAGCTGCTTACTGGCCATTGGAACCATGCCTTTGATGACCTTCCCAAAAGAGGACAGTTATGAACGTGTGATGCATCTCATGGCATGTTATTACACCTTTCACCTCACATATCCTAAGTGCATTGCAACACTTCTTTCTCTGTGCTGCAGATTGAAGTACTGTGAGATGCCATCCATGACCGTGACATCACTTCTTCATACAGAAACACTATGGCTGAGTGGAAAAAGTTCCTTGCTGAATGGAAATGCACAAAAATTGTAGTGCAAGACATAATAAACTTCAAATTTGATTTCATCTTTAATTGTTTGGCAGGATGTTGGTTTAGTTTGCTGCTTGTCTATTCATAAGGTCATTGTATTTGATATATTACATATGCTAACATCCTCATTTTCACAGATAGAAATGGCCTTGGTTTTGCATTTTATTCTACCATACATGCCTCTGGATAAACAATTATTTAATCAGTCAGTTTGTAGCATAGTATACCTTTCTGTGTAAAATCCAGGGTAATCTGTCTCATTTCAAGGCATTTAAACCAGCACTGAATGTTAAATTCAAGCAAAATTTCCTACATTATTAGACAAAAGGACTTATCTTTTACTTCGCATCTAAAAATACTTGGTTTTAGTCTGGTTGCAATGGTTTTAAGATATAATTCCTAAAAATGTTTCAAGACAATGGCTAGCACTTTCTAAATGAAAGCAAATTTTCCGACATATTCAGAAAATAAATCATAATTTGTTTTCTCTATATTAAACAAATGAACTTGTTTGAAGTCTGAATGCACTAGATTATTTATTTGTTTTAAGACTGACTGCACTACTTTTAAGATGCCCATGGGGGTTTGGGGGCTAGAAATATTTACTTGTTTTAAAATATTCTTGGCAAGGGAAATTTTCTTGTTCTGTTGGCAGATAATTTTGTTTATTTTAAGTAATGCTCACATCATTTTCTATTTTAATTACTTGTTCTTGAGAGCTGATTTTTTGAAGTGTACACGGGCAACGTGGTTTTGTTTTTCCACAGCTCTTTGGTGGGTATTAAACGATGAACTAATGCCCTAATTCGCTGTTGTGCTGCTACACTGTCATATTATCTCTCCTCTCATTCTATAGCATGGGACCCTGCACCATCCATGTGCCACTACACTGTCATATTATCTCACCTCTCATTCTACAGCATGGGACCCTGCACCATCCATGTGCTGCTACACTGTCATATTATCTCGCCTCTCATTCTATAGCATGGGACCCTGCACCATCCATGTGCTGCTACACTGTCATATTATCTCTCCTCTCATTCTATAGCATGGGACCCTACACTACCCATGTGCTGCTACACTGTCATATTATCTCTCCTCTCATTCTATAGCATGGGACCCTACACCATCCATGTGCTGCTACACTGTCATATTATCTCTTCTCTCATTCTATAGCATGGGACCCTACACCATCCATGTGCTGCTACACTGTCATATTATCTCGCCTCTCATTCTATAGCATGGGACCCTACACCATCCATGTGCTGCTACAGTGTGGTATAATCTCGCCTCTCATTCTATAGCATGGGACCCTACACCATCCATGTGCTGCTACACTGTCATATTATCTCTCCTCTCATTCTATAGCATGGGACCCTGCACCATCCATGTGCCGCTACACTGTCATATTATCTCACCTCTCATTCTACAGCATGGGACCCTGCACCATCCATGTGCTGCTACACTGTCATATTATCTCTCCTCTCATTTTATAGCATGGGACCCTGCACCATCCATGTGCTGCTACACTGTCATATTATCTCGCCTCTCATTCTATAGCATGGGACCCTACACCATCCATGTGCTGCTACACTGTCATATTATCTCGCCTCTCATTCTATAGCATGGGACCCTACAATATCCATGTGCTGCTACACTGTCATATTATCTCTCCTCTCATTTTATAGCATGGGACCCTGCACCATCCATGTGCTGCTACACTGTCATATTATCTCGCCTCTCATTCTATAGCATGGGACCCTACACCATCCATGTGCTGCTACACTGTCATATTATCTCTCCTCTCATTCTATAGCATGGGACCCTACAATATCCATGTGCTGCTACACTGTCATATTATCTCTCCTCTCATTCTATAGCATGGGACCCTACACCATCCATGTGCTGCTACACTGTCATATTATCTCTGCTCTCATTCTATAGCATGGGACCCTACACTATCCATGTGCTGCTACACTGTTATATTATCTCACCTCTCATTCTATAGCATGGGACCCTGCACCATCCATGTGCTGCTACACTGTCATATTATCTCTCCTCTCATTCTATAGCATGGGACCCTGCACCATCCATGTGCTGCTACACTGTCATATTATCTCGCCTCTCATTCTATAGCATGGGACCCTATACCATCCATGTGCTGCTACACTGTCATATTATCTCTCCTCTCATTCTATAGCATGGGACCCTGAACCATCCATGTGCTGCTACACTGTCATATTATCTCTCCTCTCATTCTATAGCATGGGACCCTGCACCATCCATGTGCTGCTACACTGTCATATTATCTCTCCTCTCATTCTATAGCATGGGACCCTGCACCATCCATGTGCTGCTACACTGTCATATTATCTCGCCTCTCATTCTATAGCATGGGAACCTGCACCATCCATGTGCTGCTACACTGTCATATTATCTCGCCTCTCATTCTATAGCATGGGACCCTGCACCATCCATGTGCTGCTACACTGTCATATTATCTCTCCTCTCATTGTATAGCATGGGACCCTACACCATTCATGTCCTGCTACACTGTCATATTATCTCTCATCTCATTCTATAGCATGGGACCCTACACTACCTAAGTGCTGCTACACTGTCATATTATCTCTCCTCTCATTCTATAGCATGGGACCCTACACCATCCATGTGCTGCTACACTGTCATATTATCTCTGCTCTCATTCTATAGCATGGGACCTTACACCATCCATGTGCTACTACACTGTTATATTATCTTGCCTCTCATTCTATAGCATGGGACCCTGCACCATCCATGTGCTGCTATGCTGTCATATTATCTCTCCTCTCATTCTATAGCATGGGACCCTGCACCATCCATGTGCTGCTACACTGTCATATTATCTCTCCTCTCATTCTATAGCATGGGATCCTGCACCATCCATGTGCTGCTACACTGTCATACTATCTCGCCTCTCATTATATAGCATGGGACCCTACACCATCCATGTGCTGATACACTGTCATATTATCTCTCTTCTCATTCTATAGCATAGGACCCTATACAGTCCATGTGCTGCTACACTGTCATATTATCTCGCTTCTCATTCTATAGCATGGGACCCTACACCATCCATGTGCTGCTACTCTGTCATATTATCTCTCCTCTCATTCTATAGCTTGGGACCCTACACTATCCATGTGCTGCTACACTGTCATATTATCTCTCCTCTCATTCTATAGCATGGGACCCTACACCATCCATGTGCTGCTACACTGTCATATTATCTCGCCACTCATTCTGTAGCATGGGACCCTATACCATCCATGTGCTGCTACTCTGTCATATTATCTCTCCTCTCATTCTATAGCATGGGACCCTACAACATCCATGTGCTGCTACACTGTCATATTATCTCTCCTCTCATTCTATAGCATGGGACCCTATACCATCCATGTGCTGCTACACTGTCATATTATCTCGCCTCTCATTCTATAGCATGGGACCCTGCACCATCCATGTGCTGCTACACTGTCATATTATCTCTCCTCTCATTCTATAGCAATT